>NC_073303.1:198124351-198211851 GCF_027595985.1 Sorex araneus
TAGAAAGCACGTGGGGAGGGGGCTGGGGGAGGGAAGTGGACACTGGGGAAGGGATCAGTGTTGAAATATTGTATACCTGAAACCCAATCACGAATGACTTGGTAATTCCATGGTGACTAAATTAAAAACAGATTAAAAAATAAATAAAAGCACTGGTAAGACCATCAGTCAGTGTAAAGATCACAAACAACTGAACTGGAAACCCACAAACCAAACACTGCTTGGGATCTGTGCCAGAGAAGTAAGCAATGTATGTATGTGGTGAACTTCAGGACATCCAAGGACTCAGGGGATCCAAAAATATGTTTAACTAGGAGAGGGAGAATCATTTTGAAATACTCTGTAGCAATTCAGTTCCACCCTCTAGGGAAATTATTTCCTGGAGCCTAATCTACTGAAGGGTGGAAAATAACCGATTCTAGTCCACTCTACCTATTCTGACCTGCCCAAGAAGGAATGGAGAGTAGAAGGACTGAGAAACACTTGTGACATTTATAATCTGCAGATAATCCACTCATTAGAAGACTTGGGCCGTGGGCTACTTCTCCTTTCCCCTTACCTCAAAACCACAGCATTAAAAGCCTACTTACTGGAGTTCCTTATGACAATTGTTACATAATTCTTGAATTTCAACAGAAAATTACAAAGCTGACCAAAAATAAAAAAAAAAAGAAAACATAATTGAAAGAACAAATGTCTGACCCAGACTCACTTATGGCAGAACTGTTGCGTTGATCAGACTAGGAATTTAGACCAATTATCACTATGCTGAGGGCAGTAATGGGAAAGGTCACAACACAATCACAATATTCCATTAATCACCGATTTCTCCGGCGGGCTCAGTAACCTCTCATTTCGTCCTTTCCCTGAAATCTTAGAAGTCCATCTGGACTCAGCCCTCCTAACGATGTTGCACTGGGGGCTCTTCAGGGTCAGGGGAATGAGATCCAGCTTGTTACTGGATTTTGCATGTGAATACACCATGGGAAGCTTGCAAGACTGTCCCATGGGGACAGGAAACTCTCAGAAGATTGCCAGTTTCTCCTAGAGAGAGAAGTAGCCAAAAGATATCGCTTCTGAGAGCTTGCTTTTAAGTCTCTCTGGATGTTGGCTGTTGATGGGATTACACACACCTGGGTTCCTCTGCCGGTCCCTTCATGTATGAGGCCTGTCTGAAAGTGTGGAGAGGAGCCTCCAGCATGGCTGTAGCTAGGTTCTGGTGGTGTTCGGCCGCCGGGAGCTCTGCTTGGGGTGGGGAGGGAAGCTGGAGCCCATCCCCTCCGAGGGGCCCTGGGGAAGACAGCCAGGCGTGCGGGCAAGAGACTCTCTGGGAAAGGTAGGCAACAGAAAATAACAGAGGAGGAATGTAGAGCAGAGAGGTGGAAGTTCTATGAATATGTGAAAAAATACTTGTATCAAGAATGCTGTAATATCAACGAAAATGATCATTGATGAGTTTAGAGAAGGTGGCATATGGCTGGGGAAAGAATACCTAAACTTGAGTCCGTATCAATAGCAAATGCCAAGACTTAAAAACAATGAGAAAATAAAACCAGAATCCAAAAGAGTATTCCAGAATTGAGTGACAACTACAGAAAGTGTAACCATGCATAATAGGAAAGCCAGAAGGGGAAAGAGGGAATAGAAGAAATATTTTAAACAATAATTTCCCTGAGCAGCTCTGAGTGTGGTCCAAAAAACAATTCACCAAGTCCCCTCTACTAAATAATGAAATCATATCAGCCCACAAGAAATAATGAAGTATGAAAAAATCCAACACCCAATCCTGATAAACAATGCCAGTAAACTGAGAGAAGAATTTTTCAGCTGCTTAAACAACAGGTGCCAAAGCCCTAAAGTCATTCTTAATGTTGAGAAACTGGATGCTTCCCCCTTAAGCTAACAAAGCCTGAACATTTCTTCCTACCACTCCTGTCCAACATCATATAGTTCTAGCTTGTGTGAAAAGACAGGAAAGTAAAAGGTATTTAGCCCAGAAAAAAAGAAAATAAAAGGAACAAAACTGTCTTTGTTCACAAATGTCAGGACTGACTATGTAGAAAATCCCCAAGAATGGACCAAAAAGCTATTGGAATTAATAAGTGATTTATTCATTTGCTAGGAGTGCCAGGAAAAATACCACAGTCTTGGGTGGCTAAAACACAGACATTTATTTTTCTCACAGCTCCAGGAGGCCAGAAGTTTAAGACAAAGGTGCCAGCAGGTCTGGTTCCTCCTGTGACCTCTTCTCCTTGGCTTGGAGACAGCAACCTTCTCAAGCTGTCCTCACGAGGCCTCTCTGTGCAGGAGTACCTGTGACCCACTCCAGGTGAGTACCCCTGTGACCCGCTCCAGGTGAGCACCCCTGTGATCCACTCCACGTGTTCTCGTCTCGTTCTGTAAGGTTCATTTGTAAGGTAACTGCTACGTTTAAATATCAGCAAGAAGGAAAATGAAAACCCACAACTTGTTTTCTATTTATCAATAAAACGCACCAGGGTTTCTTGGACCTGGAGCAATAGCACAGCAGTTGGGCGTTCGCCTTTTACGCGGCCGACCTGTGTTCGATTCCTCCGCCCCTCTCGGAGAGCCCGGCAAGCTACCGAGAGTATGGAGCCCCACGGCAGAGCCTGGCAAGCTACCCGTGCGTATTGGATATGCCAAAAACAGTAACAATAAGTCTCTCAATGAGAAACGTTAATGGTGCCGCTCGAACAAATTGATGAGCAACGGGATGACAGTGACAGTGACAGGGTCTCTTGGAGGAATAGCTCATTTTTAAACTGGGTCAGGAAATACACAGGATAAGCCCAGAAAGTATAGGCGTGCCCCAAATGAAACACAGATGGGCTCTGCTGACCCAGCAGTGGAGACTGTGACAACCAGGACCCTCCAGGTCAGCATGGTCCCAGTGCACGCAGCATCTCCCATCAATCGGCCTCAGGAGGGCCTAGGGTGTTGAGGATGTTTTGAGGACCAACTTGGGGTCTAAAGGTACCATGAAGGGGCCGGAGCGATAGCACAGCCGGTAGGGCGTTTGCCTTGCACGCGGCCGACCCGGGTTCGATCCCCGGCATCCCATATGGTCCCCCAAGCATCGCCAGGAGTAATTCCTGAGTGCAGAGCCAGGAGTAACCCCTGAGCATCGCTGGGTGTGACCCAAAAAGCAATAAATAAATAAATAAATAAATAAATAAATAAATAAATAAAATAAAGGTACCATGAAGATGCTTTAAATATCAAATACTGGAGATGCCAAGCTTTCTAAAGGCGGTGAAGGGCTGCTTCCGGAAATGCAAATTCCACTTCCAACAACTCTTTCATAACCAAAGGGGCTGTGGCCCAGAGTGCCATAACTGCAACTCTGGCACTCAGCAAATCCCCCTTATAACTTCACCCAAGAATAATAACCGTGTTTGAAGTTGCAGAGGGAAAGAAGCACTTCTAGTTTGGAAACCAGTCGATGTAAGCAATGTGTTGGACAGGGACACATGTGTCAATGTCACCAGAACATCTCTCTGTACTAAAGTTCACGCTAACCTGTCGATGGCTTAACACAGGCTGTGAGGGACTCTAGACTGGCCAGTACAGCCAGTTCATCAGGATGAACCCATCGACCTCTTTGTGGTCGTGTTATTGGAAATGAAATATAAATCTGGTGCTTAAACAAGCTTAATCGGAAGTCTTGTTTTGGACGCTGGGTTTTAGCATCTTCATATGTAAAAGAATAACCTGCAATATGGCATTAGAACATGAAAAACATGGAAGCCAAGAGATGGCGCAGTGGGCAGGGACCTGGCTTTGCCTGCAGCCAAGCCCTGACTCAGGTTTGATCCCGACCCTGGTTTAGTCTCCAGCATCCATATGCTCCCCCCAAGCACCACCAGGAGTGGTCCCTGAGCACTGAGCCCTGAGCACTGACAGGTGTGTGTGCAAAAAACAAAAACAAGCAAAAAAAAGAAAGGAAGGAAGGAAGGAAGGAAGGAAGGAAGGAAGGAAGGAAGGAAGGAAGGAAGGAAGGAAGGAAAAGAAAGGAAAGAAGGAAGGAAAGAAGGAATAAAGGAAGGAAGGAAGGAAGGAAGGAAGGAAGGAAGGAAGGAAGGAAGGAAGGAAGGAAGGAAGGAGGAAAGGAAGGAAGGAAGGAGAAGGAAGGAAGGAAGGAGAAGGAAGGAAGGAAGGAAGAAAAAAGAGAAAGAAAGAAAGAAAGAAAGAAAGAAAGAAAGAAAGAAAGAAAGAAAGAAAGAAAGAAAGAAAGAAAGAAAGAAAGAAAGAAAGAAGAAGGAAGGAAGGAAGGAAGGAAGGAAGGAAGGAAGGAAGGAAGGAAGGAAGGAAGGAAGGAAGGAAGGAAGGAAGGAAGGAAGGATGGAAGGAAGGAAGAAGGAAGAAAGAGAGAGAGAAAGAAAGAGAGAGAGAAAGAGAGAGAGAAATAGAGAGAGAAAGAAAGAGAGAGAAAGAAAGAAAGAAAGAAAGAAAGAAAGAAAGAAAGAAAGAAAGAAAGAAAGAAAGAAAGAAAGAAAGAAAGAAAGAAAGAAAGAAAGAAAGAAAGAAAGAAAGAAAGAAAGAAAGAAAGAAAGAAACCCATAGAGTATGAAAAAACAGAAGTGAATACTGCTTTTAAAAAAACAGGGCTGGAATGATAGCACAGCAGGGGTAGGGCGTTTGCCTTTCATATGGCCAACAGGGGTTCAATTTCCAGCATCTCATATGGTTCCTCCAAACACTTGCAGGAGTAATTCCTGAGTGCATGCACCAGGAGTAACCCCTGTGCATCACTGGGTGTAACCCAGCAAGGAAAAAAAAGAAAAGATTACAAAAGACAGAAAAACTAGCAAAAACTGAAAATTCACTGAAGATACTTTTAAAATATATATGAGCTGAAAAAGAAAGCCTGCTGTGATCCAAATAAAGAATGTGTTTCTGATCAAAAGGGAATTGACCCCTTTTCTTTAGATGTTTTTGCTAAGGAGCAGCTCTGCGCAGAGCTAAAAGGAGAAACAGCAAAAGGCTCACTCTTGTTGGGGAAGGGGTTGCTCTAAATTCTTTAGGTGATCTAATTCCTGACTGTTTGGAACATGCAGGATTTGTCTATGAATGTACACTGGGAGAAGAGAAGTTGATCCTTAGTGAGAAATGCAATAGCCCTCACTCTGTGGTGCTATTGGTCCAAGAACCAAGTAGGCACCCATTCACTCAAATCAAAGACAGAATGAGATGGGACAGGTAGCTGAGATAGAGAAGGGACCACCAAGTAAATGATGGTTGGAGGGCTTGCTCAGGATGGGAGATGCGTGCTGAAAGTAGACTATGGACTGAACATGATGGCCACTTAGTACCTGTATTGCAAACCACAACATCCAAAAGGTGAGAGCGAGTAAAAGGGAATGTGCCTGCCACAGAGGCAGGGTGGGGGTATGGGTAGGTGGGAGGGATACTGGGAACATCGGTGATGGAGAATGGGCACTGGTGGAGGGATGGGTACTCAATCATTGTATGACTGAAATGTAAGCATGAAAGTTTACAAATTCCTAACTGTATTTCATGGTGATCCATTAAAAAAATATTTTAAAGAATTACTATGAACACTATTGGTGATGGATTGATAGTTCCAGGTGGTGGTTCATTATTATTGTCAGTGGCAAAGGCCCTGATTAAATATAAGCCCACGGTAAAGGGCAGGGCCTGACCTGAGTCCAAGCATTTGGCACATGCATTGCTCATTATTCCTAAGGAAACACGAGTTAAATTTCAAACAGAATACTCAGAGTCCAGTCAACTTGTGGGTGTGGACCTGGACACAGGTGAGCCAATGGGAGTCACAGAAGTAGACATACAGATAACTGTTGTGTGAAAAAAACAAAACCCAACTTCTCCATTCCTGCGCTCTGAATGCCACCAACATTCTCCGGGTGGATATGACCAGGAGTCTTCTCTAACAGGTTGAATGGAATTTCATCTGAGTCATGAAGACTACAGAATGATCCCCAAAGCATGCATTTTCAAAGGAATTGAAAATTTATTCAATTTCAATTTTATTTGAAAATTAAAATTTCAAAGGAATTCTCTTTTCCCATATAAAAAGAGAAAATGTTGGTGCCAGAGTGATACTACAGCAGGAAGGGCATTTGCTGTGCACGCAGCCAATCTGGATTCCATCCCCAGCATCCCATATTGTCCCCCGAGCACCACGAGGAGTGATTCCTGAGTGCAGAGCCAGGAGTAACCTCTGACCATTGCCAGGTCTGACCCAAAAAGCCAGAGAAAAAGAGAGAGAGAGACAGAGACAGAGAGAATGCTAGAACCACCTCAAACTACAGTTACAACTATAGCAGTTTTTGAAATTGCACTGAAGTATAAACAGATAAGGCAGGACTTTCCCCTTCATGAATAGGATATTTTGTTTTAAATTCACTAATATAAAGATACATACCTTATAATGTTTCTGGAGCAAGGATCATACCTGATAATGTTCTCTTCATGTTCCTGGAGCAAGCAGACGCCATTGGGCTACACTAGCACATGACAGGGACGAATGGAGATGTTACTGGCGCCCGCTCGAGAAAATTGAGGAGCAATGGGATGACAAGTGATACAAGTGAAGTGATATCTGATAATTATGTCATTTTGTTATCAAATATCCCTTGACAAATTAGCGATTTTATAGTTTTTTTTTCAGTAAGTGTGTTTTAATTTATCCAACAGTTCCCTATTGCAAGTATTTCAGTTTAAATTTTTATGTCAACACAAATGACACTCAAGTCAGCTGAGGATTTGAAAGCATCCCTATATCCCTATTATTAATCTTACAAGGAAAACTTTTGGATTAGCTAGATTGGCCTTTTGTGGAAGTAACTTTGTTAAAATGCAACCCAGAAACGTTGAGTTTTAATGGGTAGGGAAAATGCATGGGCTAGAAGCAAGGAAGAGCTACAAATAAAAAGTGGCAAAAGTAGAAAAATAGATGCAAAGATGTAAAAAATTAATTGAAGTGGATAAGGGTATGGTAAGCGATTTTCAAGGGGCCCTACTTTCAAAGCTCAGAACTTTGTTTATGCATAAATGTCCAAACTCCCCAGAGTTTTCCTTTTCTCGCCCACGTCACAGATTTCAACAAATTTGTTTTTATAGACTTGCTATGTCCTTGCACTTTTTGAGGAGGAAGAGTGTTGCTTAGCTTTGTATTTTGAGAACTTTGCAGGTGCTGAGTGAGCAATAAATCTTACATTGAGGGGGAATACCCAAAACACTGATCCACATGTGTCAGGAACCCCAAAGCGGGACAAGAGTCCAGAAAGGTTCAAACTGGAATGTTTTTGCAGCCAAATTAAGCAGTGTTGGATTAAATCTAAAGTATGGGGTCCAGAGATGGAGTATAGCAAGTGGGTGTTTTCCTTGCAAATGGCCAACCCGGGTTCGATCCCCTGCACCCCATTTTGTCCCTGAGCCCCCTCCAGAAGTGATTCCTGAGCACAGAGCCAGGAGTAAGGTCGCACCATCAGGTGTGAACCAACCCTTCCCCAAATTTTTTAAATTAAATTTAAAAAGTCATTGTCATCCTGTTGCTCATCGATTTGCTCGAGCGGGCACCGGTAACGTCTCAAAGTGAGACTTGTTGTTACTGTTTTTGGCATATTGAATACGCCACGGGTAGTTTTCCAGGCTCTGCCATGCAGGCGAGATATTCTCGGTACTATGCCGGGCTCTCTGAGAGGGGCAGAAGAATCAAACCCGGGTCGGCGGCCTGCAAGGTAAACGCCCTAACCGCTGTGCTATCTCTCCAGCCCTGATAAAACTGATTAAAAAGTAAACCAAGCCAATATCCAGAAATCCATACTGATAAAAAGAAATGATTGAGAAAATGCACACATGATAAAGAAGAGACAATGTCCCATGCAGAGAAATTCCAAATAATTCAGACACTAAGCCTCCAATGAGAGGAAGGGAAGCTCCCCCCTCCCCACCTTAGTGGGACTCTGGGATCTGCTTGGGAAAAGGGAGAAAGGTAAGGCACAGAGAAATACCTGGTGAGCATAATCTCAGACAGGTGACCAAGGCCACCGCAGCCATCACTAATCAGGTGGACAGTGCAAAGCTTGCTCCAGTGTCATGACCTAGAACTTCCCCTTTGTGGTCTCCCTCACAATGACCCCAAAAATATCAGGAGAAAGAGGTTAGACAAATGAATTGGGGCATCCCCTACCGGCTACCTGCCCAGTGCCCCTCTCAACTCTCAAGTGAATGGAAGGGGGGAAGTCTGAGAGGCTAGTGCAGTCATAAGGGGAGGCGTGGCATTGTGTGACCTCACAAATGCCAGGTGAGATCAGGGAGCAGAAAAAAAAAAAGATCCCTTGGTAAAGACCAAGGAAACTGAGATTGATTAGGAACTTGAGAAAATAATGTCTTTAAGAAGATCTGCTCACTGGGGGCTGGATCGATAGTACAGCAGGTAGGGTGTTTGCCTTGCACACGGCTGACCCAGGTTCGATTCTCAGCATCCCATATGGTCCCCCGAGCACCGCCAGGAGTAATTTCTGAGTGCAGAGCCAGGAGGAACCCCTGTGCATCACCAGGTGTGACCCAAAAAGCAAAAAAATAAATAAATAAATATATTTTTTATTAGTGAATCACCGTGAGGTACAGTTACAGACTTACAACTTTTCTTGCTTATGTTTCAGTCATACAATGCTCGAGTACCCATCCCTCCACCAGTGCCCATTCTCCACCACTGATGATCCCAGTATCCCTCCCATCATCCCCACCCCATCCCCCCTACCCTACCCCACCTCTGTGGCAGAGAACATTACTTTTTGTTCTCTCTCTCCTTTTGGGTGTTGTGGTTCACAATAAAAGTATTGAGGTATTAAATCACTGTCATCCCATTGCTCATGGATTTGTTCGAGCGGGCACCAGTAATGTCTCTCATTGAGAGACTTATTGTTACTGTTTTTTGGCATATCCAATACCCCCGGGTAGCTTGCCAGGCTCTGCCGGGCGGGCTCCATACTCTCGGTAGCTTGCCAGGCTCTCCGAGAGGGGCGGAGGAATCGAACACAGGTCAGCCGCGTGAAAGGCGAACGCCCAACCTCTGTGCTATCACTCCAGCCCAAGGTATTAAATAAATAAATAAATAAATAAATAAATAAATAAATAAATAATAAAAAAATTAAAAAGGAATTAAAAAGATCTGCTTACTACTCATCGGACAAATGGTTAAATATCCAACACATATTAAGCATGTATGAGACCTAAACAAAACAAAACAAAACAATCCCATCTAAAAAGAAGAGTCGATCACCGACTTCCCTAAAGCAGACACATGGATGGACAATAGGTGCATGAAATAGTGCTCTTTACCACTTCTCAGGAGGGAAATGCAAATTGGAACAAGGGGGTATACTGACACCAGTCATATTGGAGCACGTAAAAAGGAGAACAATCAATGTCAGCAAGAACATGGGGAAAAGGAACCCTCATTTACTGCTGGGGGGGGGAATATTGATCAATCTAGCTCCCGTGGAAAGCAGTATGGAGACTTCTAGCAGCATTAAACTTCCACATGAACCAGCCATTTCTCTTCTTGGCATCCACCCCAAGGGCCCAAAACACTATTTCAAAAAAAGACACCTGTGCTCCTACATTCAGTCGGCACTATTCACAATCACCAAATTCTGGAAACAACCCAAATGTCTAAGAATAGATGAGTGAATGAAGAAATTGTGATATGTCTATGAATAATGTTTGAAAGAAAAGCTGTAATATCTATAAGAAAGGCTGCAACTTGATACTACATGATAATGAAACCGTAGGGTATCATTCTGAGTGAAATTATTCAGAAGAAAGACAGATACAGAATGACATCTCTCATTTGTGGGCATATCACTGTCACTGTCATCCCATTGCTCATCGATTTACTCGAGCAGGCACCAGTAATGTCTCCACTGTGAGACTTATTGTTACTGTTTTTGGCATATCAAATACACCACGGGTAGCTTGCCAGGCTCTGCTACGCGGGTGTGATACTCTCAGTAGCTTGCCAGGCTCTCCAAGAGGGACAAAGGAATTGAACCCGGGCCGGCCATGTGCAAGGCAAACACCCTACCCGATGGGCTATTGCTTCCGCCCTTTAAGAAAATAGATTTAAAAATATAAAGAAAATGAGAGTCAGTGGCACATGAAAAAAAAACATAAAACAAAGAAAAGCAGTAGTGAAGTAGGATCAAAAATCAAATATCTGGAGAACAAAAACCACAATAGCTTTACATGTAGGTGGGTTTAGCTCTCTAGCCAAGAGAGAACAGCAAAGCTAGCCCTACTGCAAGGTATCTACAGGAGACTCACTTTTGATTAAAACACGAACAAACAAGTTTGGAAAATAAGATAATGATAATAAAACACTTCATATAAATAAAAGCCAACAGAGAGATTGGTACCTATACCAGACAAAAGTTGTAATTCACTATTTGTAAGGGGAAAAGAGCACTCTCTCTCTCTCTCTCTCTCTCTTCTCTCTCCCTCTCTATCTCTCTCTCTCTCTCTCTCTCCTTTCTCTCCACATAACATATATCCACAGTATATACATCCATCAACAAAAAAATACAGTATTACCGGCATAACTGAAAGGAAAGTTATAAAGTAATAGTTAGGGACTTTTACAATTTACTTTTACTAATCAAGAACAGTAAAGCAAGTAAAGAATGTGAGCACTATAAATCAAAACAGACTAACATATATTAAATGGTCTCTTCTAAAATATGGTAATTTTTTCTCAAGTGCACATTGTAAGTTTTTCAGGATAGATCTATCTATCTATCTATCTATCTATCTATCTATCTATCTATCTATCTATCTATACAATAGGTCATAGTACAAGTCTCAATGAATCTTAAAGAACTTCAAAATCATGCAAAGCATCTTTTTTGACCACAATGGAATAAAATTAGAAATCAAAAGAAAAACTTTCAAAATCCAAAAACTTTGAGAAAATTAAACATATTCTTTAATAACTGATCAAGTCAAAGAGTAAACAAGAAAATCAAAAGGATATTTTGAGTGAAACAAGTATCAAAATTTAAAACAAACAAAGCAGTTTACAGTTGGCTCTTTATTTGGAAAGGAACACAAAGCGGACAGCACAGTGGCAGAGCCCATGCTTTGAATGGGTACACTGCTGGCACCTCATGGAAACCACAGGATGTGTCCCCCATGGCTCCCAAGCTCTGCCAGATTATGGCACCCATACACACACACACACACACACACACACACACACACACACACACACACACACACACACACTCGCACACAAAACCCCCTCAAATCAGTAACCTAACATTCTACTCTAAGAAATCAGAAAGACAAGAGCAAACTGATCCCAAAGTGAGGTGATAAAGAAGATAATACATTAAGGCAGAGATAAAAATGGAGAATGGAAAAAAAATAAAGGAAAAAAATCAACAAAGCCAAAAGTTGGTTTAAAAAAAAAATCAATGGTACCAAGGAAATAGCTCAAAGAGCTATATTACCAAAACTGACTCAAAAAAAACCAGGAAAATCTGAACACAGCCACAATAAGAAGGAATCTACAAGTCAAAAGGAAAATCTTGGGATAAGTTGCTTTAATGGTGAAGTCTATCAATTCTTAAGATTACCAATAATCCTTCTCAAACACTTCCCAAAAAATAGAAGGGGAGGAGTACTTCTTAACTCATTCTAAAGTGAGCACTGACATCAAATTCAGAGATCATAAGAAAAGTACACATAAGCATTTTTCTTTATAAACACAGATGCAAATATTCTCAACAAACTAATTCCAAGAGCATACTGAAAGAGTTATATGCTTTAATCAGGTGAAAATTTTCAAGAACATAGGAGTAGGGGGCTGGAGTGATAGCACAGAGGATAGGGCGTTTGCCTTGCACGTGGCCGACCTGGGTTCAATCCCCAGCATCCCATATGGTCTCCCAAGCACCGCCAAGAGTGATTCCTGAATGCAGAGTCAGGAGTAACCCCCAAACAATGCTGGGTGTGACCCAAAAAGAAAAAAAAGAAGAATATAGAAGTAAGGCTCAATATATAAAAATCAGTCAATGCACTAACTGAATTAAGGAAAAGCAAACATTGTATTTCACTTTAGGCAGAAATGTTTTTATGAAATCCTTTTAAAAACAAAACCTGTTGAACTGTATATACTTCCACCCCTATCACCAGCAAAGTGCCCAAACCTTCTAGTCCACCCCAAACAACCTCAATTTTTACCAACCACCAAGCCCTTACAGGTGATAAGCCTTTTAATTATTTTTTAAATTTTTTTAATTATTATTTATATATTTAGACCAATCTTCCTTTCAGATACTTACTGATAAATTATACTACAGATATTTTTTCAAAATATAACATATATTTTCTTGGAAGGGATGGGAAAGGGTTACAGAGCTTCTCAAAAGCTGGATTTATATCCTCAGTTGCCCATGATTCTTTTCATTGAGATAATATAGCCATCAACCGCTTCTAGGACCCAACTATGCCTCAAAATTACCAGGGAGAGAAAGAGTGAGTTTATGCTGAAATTCTGGGTGTTTGAGGAAGTCTGAGTTGATGACATCTTTGTTACAGAATTCTCAGGTTTCCTATCAGGAAAAAAATATTAGAAAAAAATTTATAATAAAAGCAGGCTGGAGTGATAGCACAGAGGTAGGGCGTTTGCCTTGCATCTGGCTGACCTGGATTCGATTCCTCCGCCCCTCTCGGAGAGCCCAGCAAGCTACTGAGAGTATCTCGTCCACACAGCAGAGCCTGGCAAGCTCCCTGTGGCGTATTCAACATGCCAAAAACAGTAACAAACAAGTCTCATAATGGAGACGTTACTGGTGCCTGCTCGAGCAAATCGATGAGCAACGGGATGACAGTGATACAGTGATACGGTGATGATAAAAGCATATTCTGAGTCAACTTTGCAAATGTTGGTCTGTGGATCCAAATAAGTGGACATATAAAAAACGTAAAATAAAATAAAGTCAAACTGACTTAGCAATCCCAAATAGCCAAAAGCAACAGAAGCTGAGAATTGGCCTACAGAACTGAGTTTACCAAGGCAGGGGGATGGGAAGGGTGAGGGCAGATGGGAAGAATCCTCTGGGTCATAGACGGAGAGAGGGTGAGACTTGGCTGGTGGGTGTCGCTTTGGAATACCATATGCATGAAACTCTATCACCAACAGCATTACAAATCACAGTGCTTCAATAAAAAGTGGGAGGAAATATTTCTAGTACGTGAATGAAAAATGGTCAATGATAACCTGAGCTGTGGAATGGAGGGGAGAGGGGAAGAGGAACCAGAGACTATGGGGGAAGGGGAAAGGGGCAGAGGGAACCAGGCAGTGGGGGAGGGGAGAGGGGTAGAGGGGCCCTGACACAGTGGGGGAAGATAGAATGGGGAAGGATAGTGGGGGAGAAAAGAGGGGGAGAGACAGTGGGAGAGGGGAGAGAGGGGAGAGATAGTGGAGGAGGGGAGTGGGGAGATCGGCTAAGCACAGGCAGTGGGGGAGGGGAGAGGGAAGAGGGACCCCAGACAGCGGGGAGGGTCTGATGCTAGGTTGGTGATCTAGCAACATATATTCCTAAAGCATTACTATTCACAGTATTGGACATCACGGTGTCTAAATAAAGTAAACGATAGACACCCAAATGATAAAATCTTTGAAAACTAAAAAAAAAATAAAATCTTAATATTGGTTCATTAATTATAACAAATATACCTCCCTACCAAGAAGTTAGTAGGGAAGACTGAAGATGAGACTTCTGGGCTCTCTCTGTACTATCATCAATTTTTCTGAAAACGAAAATGAAGTTAAAAATACTTAAGATGAAAATTTTAGAATGAAATGAACTCAATGAAATCAATTTAAGGGGCTGGAGAGATAGCACAGCGGGTAGGGCGTTTGCCTTGCACGCGGCTGACCCGGGTTCAAATCCCAGCATCCTATATGGTCCCTTGAGCGCCGCCAGGGGTAATTCCTGAGTGCAGAGCCAGGAGTAACCCCTGTGCATCGCCAGGTGTGACCCAAAAAGAAAAAAGAAAAAAAAAAGAAAAGAAAATTGAATGTGAGCTTGCTGGTGCTTGCTTTATTTAAAAAAAAAAAAGAAATCAACTTAAAAATGAAATTTATCAAAAAAAATATCTTAAGGGAGCAGACTCTTGCTAATCCTCCACCCCACCCCCAAATACAGAACAGACGACTCTGGCGACATAAAGTATAGTGGGGCAGAGAGGTAGCATGGAGGGTAGGGCATTTGCCTTGTATGTGCCTGATCGGGTTTGATCCCTGGCATCCCAAGCCCACCAGGAGAGACCCCTGAGCACAGAGCCAGGAGAAAGCCCTGAGAAATCCCTGAATGTGGCCCCCAAACCAAAACCCAAGGGAACCCCCCAAAAAAGGTATAAGGTTTAGAAAAAGGGGCCAAACACAAGTGCACAACTTCTGGTTCCTTCCAGAGAGAGGTGCATAAACTGGCAGTGGGCATGATTCATTGAAAAGTGTGTCTTTTGGAGCATGGTAACTGACTGATATCATGTAAGTGCCCTCTTGGGTATAATTAACATTAATTTTTTGGTCCAGTTGATGGTTTCACGGGTATGTTCATTTCATGAAAATTAATTGAGTTGACACTCATTATTTGGGCACTTTCTGTACAATTCAATCAAGTCCAGTGACGGGAAGAAAATAAGGATGCATGAAGAATGAATCAGAATGCTTATCCACATGAATAACTATAGAAAGCAATGTTAAATTTTAAAAGGGATTGGTCAAATAGTACCTAAAATATTCCAATTTAAAAAACTTGCCATCTGCAAAACAAATTACATCTTATCTTGTTATGGTCTCATAAAATTTCACCTAACTATAAAAATACACGAGAGATTACATAAATAATAAATGTGAAGTAGCAGAAAACTCTGAAGCGGGAAGATGGGAAATAGAATGAAGAAGGTGGGATTAAAGGTTTTACTTTTTTTCTGTAATGTTTTAGATAGCTGATGGGTTAGATCAGACTTTTCGAGTGGCCAGTGTTGTCCCCTGGGGATAGCTGGAACAACCGAAGGCATCACAGTGGCCTCAAGTGTGATGGGGGGTTGGGGAGGCACTTTCTGTGTGTTTGCTTAAAGAAAGTAGATTTCCAGGAGCCACTGAGTCACTTCTTTTTTGAAAAGGAGTGGCAGGCCAAATAAGATTGAGAACCACTTGATTTGATCAATAGATGGGTTGAGGGATAGATCAATAAGATCTAGAGAATAGACAGTAATATATAAAGTTGTCATAGAAAGGGACAGGTGTTGGAACATTCGACTGAAACCCAATCATGAACAACTTTGCAACTGCGTATCTCACTGTGATTCAATTAAAAAAATAAATTAGAGCACATTAACACATCAGAAATAAAGTAGTGATAAGGTAGGATTCAGCCTCATGTATAGTCATGGTATTATTATTCTGTTATTTTCTACTCTCATGTGTGCATATATACGCAAGTTTATAGACATGTACACAGAATTCTATAAAAACATGTCATTAACACTACATAGATATTACATAAAGCATTAGCCTAAAAGGATTAAAAAATATTTTGTGATAGCTGTTGAACTCACGTTGCTGCAGATAGGTGGATACACAGATCCTTTATGATAGAACAGAGGGCAGGGTATACTTTTGAGGGTGACCAATGTGAGTTTGATCCCTGGCGCCCCATATGGTGGTCCCTGAATTCCTCCAAGAGGGATTCCTGAGTGCAGAGCTAGGAGTAAGCCCTAAGAATCGCCAAGTGTGGCCCAATCCAAAAATTAAAAAAAAAAAAAAAAAGAGTTCAACTCAAGGACTAATGATGACCTCTGCATTTCGCCGGCTGCTTGTTAACATCTTATCGGCATGAAACGTTATCTCAGATTTTACTGGAAGGTAACTGACATCTGCTGACAAGCCACTTTCAAACCACTGGGAGGTCAAGGAGAAACCAACCCACGTCAGGAGGCGGGCACCTGCAGAATCTGAGTTGTGGAGGGGCTTGAACACCTACTGAATGGAGAAGAGAGAGAGAAACAAGCCAATCTGAGATTCTTTTTTTTTTTTCTTTTTGGGTCACACCCAGCGTTGCACAGGGGTTACTCCTGGCTCTGCACTCAGGAATTACTCCTGCCAGTGCTGGGGAACCCTATAGGATGCTGGGGATTGAACCTGGGTCAGCCGTGTGCAAGGCAAACGCCCTCCCTGCTGTGCTATCACTCCAGCCCCAATCTGAGAAATGTTTTGAAGCAAGACTGTGAGAAGCAGCTGGCTGCCAGCTCTGAACAACATGGCCGAACCCAAGAAGGGTGGGAAGAATCAAGAGTCCCTGGCAGCAGAAAACCTTTAGGACCCAATTTCCACCATGCTCATGGCCGGTCTCCACAGGCTCGCGATGAGCCTCCTCCAGGAGTGAATCTGTTGAAAAACTCAAGCCTGTGGGTTTTGTGACCGAAACCTCCGTGGAGGTGGAGTTGGAGATGGGCGACCTCCCCACATCCCCCCGTCCTTCTGGGAGCCTGGCAGTCATGCCCATAAACCGCCTCTAGCTCCATGGAAGTTCATTAACTGGCCAAGATCCAGAGACTCACAAATAAATCTCGGAAGAGACCAACAAGCTGCACAGATGCCTCCAGACCCCAAAGTCACCATCCAGTTAGAAATTTAACTCCAGCTGTATTACTTTATTTAAAATTTTACAATTCCTGGAGCAACATCTCATACTCTACACTACTGATGTACCAGGGGCAGCATGGCACATTGGGATGTAAAGTAGAAGGCAACCAATCTTGATGAAGAAAATAATAGCACAAGTGTCTCAACCTGTAACATGTTTGCATGATGCCAACCCAAATTTGATCCCTGGCACCCCATATGGTCCTCCGAGCACCAACAGGAATGACCCTTGTGTGCAGATCTAAAAGTAAGCCCTCTTATACAAGGGCTTAATGGCTCCAGGGTGAGATACAACAATCTTCACATACTTTTCTTCTAAGTAAACCTTTCTTGATCACTTTTAGCAAGTTATTCATAACAAAAACAATATAAAATAAATTACTTAGGGCCTGCAATTGGGGCAGGCTTGGGTAGTGGTTGGAAGAATTGGAAATAATAATGGTGGTGAGGAGGTGTCATGGTGGTGAGATTGGGGTTGGAATAGTGAATGTAATAAATTTTTGTAAACAACTTTATAAAAATTAAAAATAAATAAAGAATGGAAAAGAAAAAGAATCAAGAGGGCAGATTGGGGTTACTGGAGCAGACGTGGTAAATGCAATGGCAAAATCAAAGGCTTCTCTTTCCAATGGATGACATTAGGGACGATGCCCCTTAATGTCCACGCTGGAGTGGGCAGTGGCATGTGGAGGCTGCAGCTCAGAACAGAAAAAGCATGCACTAGAGTGTCATGAGCATAGTGCTGTCATCAAATGACGGGGGCCAGGAAGAGCCCCCCCTCCACATACACACACACCTCTGCCTCTGCAGAAAAGGCATCTAGAAACACCAGCTGGGACGAGTCCTGGATACACGGCAGATGGGACAGTCGTTTTGGGAAATAAATGAAGACCAAGCAAAATGAGAGAAGCAAAGACTTTTCAGGGGATCTGAGAAACAAGTCATACTTGTCTTTGGCAGAGAATCGAGGGCAGGCAGAGGAGCGGGGAAGCTCCTGGTGTCGGTGGGCCCCACGAGTGACTAACATGAAGCGGGGAGGAGAAAGACGGTCACTTTC
This sequence comes from Sorex araneus, assembly GCF_027595985.1. Classification (NCBI taxonomy): domain Eukaryota; kingdom Metazoa; phylum Chordata; class Mammalia; order Eulipotyphla; family Soricidae; genus Sorex; species Sorex araneus. The sequence goes on from NC_073303.1 coordinate 198,142,135, forward strand.
TCCCCACCCACCTCTACCACCCGGGACCCAGGGTTACTGGGTTCTTGTCTCGCTCATGGAAAAGAATTTCAGGAGTAGACAAGCAGTGAAGTAACAGATTTTATTCAGAGGTTTCTGAGGGAAGGAGGAAGGGATAAGGGGGAGAGAGAATAGTAAGAGTAACGCACTCAAGAGAAAACATGGGCTTCTCCAAGGGTGGAGAGAGCTCTACACACATCCTAGCACTGGACACGAAAGCATGAAAGTACACATCTCAAGGGGGGAGATGCGGGCGACACATGTGCTCGGGCACCACATGTGCTCGGCCACGTGGGCACAAGCAGCACATGGGCTCAGGCAGCATATGTGCGCACTTCCTTTGTTCAAGGTGGTCTTTATAGGGTTTCTTCAACCTGCCCCCACCTGGGGGCTTCTTCCCAGGTAAAAGTCCGTTGCTAAGGAGGTTACCAGGGAAGTTGGGAGTGGTGATGGTCTTCTTTAGGCTGCATCACATTTTAATCAGATTAAGGAAGAGGTCGATGGAATTCGAGGAACTTCATGGGGAGGGGTCCAACCTCCTCAGGGTCTGCTGAAGTTTTTATCAGGTCTGTTTTCTGTATCCACAGGGTGGGTCAGTCTCAGGATTCTCCTTCCCAGAGACTTTGTTAATCTGTTTCATTGCCAAGGGCCTTTCCCTATCTACCTGCCTACATCACTCCGAGGCGACCATAGGGGCCATGACTGGAGGCTGTGGGCCCGGTGGAGCTGGAGGCAGGCTAAATCCTAGTGGGTTGGATAGAGTATCGCTGGAGTGAGCAGAAGATTCCATTCTCTCCCCAGTTGGTGCTAACCTGGAGGTGGGGGCAAGACCCGAGGAAGTCGGCAGCTATTAATCGATTTCCGGCTATCGGAGGTCAACCGTTGCCAAATCGGTTGTTTAGCTTCCTGGGTCTGTTAGGAAAGACAGCAGTCTGCTTTTTTCTTGCTTTGGGGACACATTGCACAGTGCTCAGGGTCTACTCCTTGTGGGGCTGGGGTGGTGGTGTCAGGGATGGAACCCTCTGCCCCACCAGCCCGACGCCCCCATCTGCCCCCGGTATGCCAAGCCCGTGCATAGTCTACTGAACTCTCTTCTCCAGCCCAACAGCCTGACTTTTTTTTTTTTTCAGTGTGCCTTGAAGCAGACTGACTTCCGGGGAGGTCATTTAGATAAGGGGTTGGTTCCTGGAACAGCTTGTCGCAGGCTTTGGGTCAGAGTTCTATTTTTGTATAAGATTTGGCCTCCTTCCATTTTCTATCCCATGTCCCAGGAGCAGAGCAGGGGAAGGAGGCTGAGAAAGAGCAGCTGTCTGATGGGAGGAAAACCAAGAGTGTGATTTTGGAAGTCAGGCACGTCAAGGGTTTGAGAAGGTGGGTTAACGGGGCCAATGTTGCTGAAAGGTCTAGTCAGGTAAGGATGTGAGAGGAAGTCAAGAGTGTCTAATGGACTCGGACCTTCATTCTTGCTGGGTTCTCTAGCATGAGACCATCTTCCCATGGCAAAGGGATGGGGAGGGGCAGGGTGGGGTGGGAAAAAAATTTGCAGTTCCTGGAGGAGGCACATAATGACAGTTAGGACTGAACACTGCCCCCTGTGGGTAAAGGGGAGTGATTTCCAGCCCAGCTTTGGTTTCCAGCCCTTCCTGGGTGGGTGACAGTGTCTGAGACCCTGAAACCAGGACCCAGGTCACACTCCTCACAGATTGTCAGGAGCAAGGGAAGAAAGCGAGTCTTAGAGTCCCACCCCAGGAATTTCAATTCATCCATGAGATTGTGAACCATAAACAGAAATTGTTTCAGGATGCTTCTGATGACCAGGGGTGAGTGTTTTCCTTTTCCTAAGTAGTACAATTGTCACTGTCACTGTCATCCGTTGCTCATCGATTTGCTCGAGCGGGCACCAGTAACATCTCCATTGTGAGGCTTGTTGTTACTGTTTTTGGCATATCGAATACGCCACGGGTAGCTTGCCAGGCTCTGCCGTGCGGGTGAGATACTCTCAGTAGCTTGCCGGGCTCTCCGAGAGGGGCGGAGGAATCGAACTTGGGTCGGTCCCGTGCAAGGCAGATGCCCTGCCACTGTGCTATCCAACTATGCTACAAAAACATGCGAAGTTGAAAACGGGGTTCAAGGCATCCAGAATATCTTTACGCCTTCCCCCCAGCCCTTTGAGAATGATCTCACATTAAAGTTGGCTTTTATTGGGGAGTGGGGAGTGGGGGCGGGGGTGATGGTTGCCACACCCCACCTGCTCAGGGCTTACTTGGGGCTTTGTGCTCAGGGATCACTCCTAGAAGAACTCAGGTGCCTGGGATTGAGCCGGAGCTCTGTGTGTGCAGGGCAAGCACCCCAGTAACAAGTCTCACAATGGAGATGTTACTGGTGCCCGCTCGAGCAAATCGATGAGCAACAGGATGATAGTGACGGTGACAGAATAAAACAAAAGCAAGGCTAATAGAGTGCAAAATTCAGACCTAATTCCTTTGTTCTAGAGAGTGATGATCTCAATTACTTCTTTTATTTTGTTTTGTTTGGGTTTGGCTTTGGGGACACACCCAGCAGTGCTCAGGGCTCACTCCTGCCTCTACACTCCTGGTGGGGCTCAGGGGACCACCTGGGTGCAGGGGATTGAATCTGGATTGGTCGCCTGCAAAAACAGCCCTCTACCCACTGTGCTATTGCTCCAGCCCCTGATCTTGGCTATTCTTGAACTAGAAGGAGGTTTTCAGATGAACAAGATGGGACCTCGAGGTAATCTAGTTTCCTGGACGGTGATATATTTTTATGAATTTCTTGCTTGTAACAGGTCTTTAGCTCTCTTGTGTCTTTTTTTCCTGGGCTTTAATCCTACCATCACTGTCACTGTCATCCCAGTGCTCATCGATTTGCTCGAGCGGGCACCACTAACGTCTCCATTGTGAAACTTGTTGTTACTGTTTTTGGCATATCAAATACACCATGGGTAGCTTGCAAGGCTCTGCCGTGCAGGTGGGATACTCTTGGTAGCTTGCCGGGCTCTCTGAGAGGGGCGGAGGAATCAAACCTGGGTTGGCTGCATGCAAGGCAAATGCCCTACCCGCTGTGCTATCGCTCCAGCCCAATCTCATCCCGAGCCCATGGAGTCCAGCCATGAGCATCAGCCAAACACATGTTAATCCCTGCCCACCCACCCTTCTGGAACATGGTTTCTCTTTTCCTGTATATGCCTGGTATGATCCCAATTAAAACATTGCTGGCCATCAGCCTGTATCCCGATTCTCCATCCATCACTGTCCATCAGCCAAGGGAACATCAACTGGTTCCAAATGCACCAGGGGACCCGGTGACTGAAGGTCAATGACAGCCATGCTTGATGACATTTCAATTGGTGAAGGATGCATAAACCATGGTGGTCCCTTCAGGCTGTGCAATAGAGCCAAGAGTCAGACTGGATCTTCTAGATGAGTGTGCTTACATTTTACAACACTCACACAACCACAGGACAGAGAGGAAGCCTCAGTTTCCCTTGCCAGTGAGACAGAAAGCCACCGTTTCTTCTCCCCAGGTGTTCCATCCCTTCCCCTATCAATATTCCACCCTGATGCACATTCCATCCCAAGGTTCTATCTCAGCGTTCTGGAGGGTTTCCCAGGAACATAAAACTCTGCCCTGAAGCCCAGGCTGACAGGAAAATGAAAATAATGGACAATCCCAGAGTCTAGGCTGACAAGGAAACTAAGATAATTGGCAATTGGGCCTGTTTGTTTCCCCTTGCCAGTGAAGAAGGAAGCCACAGTTTCTGCTTGCCACCTTTCCACCACTGAGCTGACACATTGCATTCCCAAAGTCCTGCCCTGGCAGTCATAGGGATTTCCAGGACCCTAAAACTCTGTCCTGGAGCTTAGACCAACAGGGAGACTAAGATGGGGCCAAAAAAATGCCCAGAAAGATTTAGACCAGCTAGACATCATTGCAATTTTCTGGTATTTTTTGTAAACACTTGCAACCGATAAGGGATGCCAGGCGTGCTTAAAACAGCACGCAGAAAACTCCCTTCCCATAACTAAGTCCTATACTAAGCTCCTCCCTACTTGGGGAGTTCCTTTTCTTTACTCTTCTAATTTCCCATAAACTTTTCTACTTTCCAACTCTGAGCGTGAGCATCTTTATTATTCCATAGTTTCACTCTGGAAAATACTGAAGAAGCTGGGAATCGGGAATGAACAGAGAGACCCACCCGCTGCCACTGCTGCCTCATCTGCGTCAGCCTGGCCTAACATTTCCCAGGATAACCCCGTCCCTTGACGTGACCCATGGCTGTGTCCTAAGTTCATTAAAAGCGCACATTGAGCGGGTGAATAGCATCTATACGGATTATTTTTCCAACAGTCCCAATTATCACAAATAAACAAAACCAAACCGGTCTTTTTGGAGGGGATCTTTTTTTTTTTCCTGTGGCAACGACACAGTCATGTTTTGTGGCCACAGGGAGAGGGAAAGGCAGGAAGTGGCGGCAGCCTTGTGCTTCCTGGAGCTACAGCTCGATCTTACTTGCTCTAAGAGACAGGAGCAGAATTAGTTGACAATGAGGTTGCAAATAAATATCCCGCCATCCACCCTGCTAGGAGCAAGGCATGTGCTTGTCTGTCTGTGCTTGCCCCTGATCTTCAGTGTCACTTGAAACCATGAAATTCAGGGGGGGAGAGAGAGAGAGAGAGAGAGAGAGAGAGAGAGAGAGAGAGAGAGAGAGAGAGAGAGAGAGAGAGAGAGAGAGAGGAAAGAGGTTATGGTGTTTCCAAACGCCTGTGAAATTAAATGAGTGTGAACACTGACTCAGGTTAGTTCAGCAGCAGGGAGGCGGGAGCAGATTCCTCAGAAGGGTGGGCTTGGCTCATCTCCCACATTCACCACCCCCTCCCAGGTGAGGCAGTTTCTACCATGGGGTTGCTAGGAACCCTCAAGGTTGATTCAGATGTTTGAGTGACACAGAGGGAGAAAATCAATAGTAAATATTTTGTTTGTTTGTTTACAGAACTTTGTTCTAGAAACATCTACTGTCACTTGAATTGCATGCATGCCCGGATGTCAAATGCCTTTCATCGGGTACTTCCTTTGCTCTCAGGCCTGCTAGGGGCTTCCTTAGGAAGAACCCGCTGTCATGCCCTCAGAATGTTGACTGCAGTGTTTCCACACTGCAGGTTAAGGTCAAGGTCAGGCACTGGGCAAGGTGCCCTGGGTCCAGTCCTCTAAGCTGCCCCCTTTGGATCTAAGTCTCTCAGAAGACTGCTGGGAATCGGGGCGAACCCCGTCTTTGAAACGTTTTCTTATCCCTCAGCTATTTCTGACTTCAGCTTAATTCCTTAGGCCTGACTGGACAGATTACACTCGCACACAGCCCCGGAGGCATAGAAATGAGAATCCCCCACCCCCACCGCAACCCACCTGAGAAAACCCGCGCCAAGTTTCCATGCTGGAACACATTGTCTCCATTGAGAAAACCCGTCCCTGTGAAAGCGCTATAGGCTCACTGCTTGGCCCCTGGGCGTTTCCACCCACACGGACATGACCGCTCAGTAGAGCATGTGTGTGTGTGTGTGTGTGTGTGTGTGTGTGTGTGTGTGGTGGTGGTGGTGGTGTGGGACCTGGAATGTGAATCTACAAAGAGTTCAAGATAAAAGAAATCAAGTCAGGAGGCAAGCAATTCATTCAACACATACTTAGTGACTGACTCTTCCATTCCGAGCTCTAGCATGACTAGGTGCTGAGAAGTCAGAGACAAAGAGAAAAGCTGGCCCACTGCCTGCGGGTCGGCAGAGTGCAGCCTGGGTCACGGGGGACGGTGCTAGGTCCGACTATCTTTGCAGGAGCCTGGAACAGAGACATGGAATTCTGTTGAGTGTGACCGGGAGAAGGCAGGGATGTCTTCCCAGCCACTGGAGAAGGTTCCTAGAGAAAATCTAGAAGCTGGCAAGTCGGAGAAAGGCATTGCAGGGCCGCTCACAGAGGTAGGGAGATGTAGCATACCTGGAGATGAACACCATGAGAATGAATTTCCAGCGGGGTTGGTGCATGGAAGAAGAACCTACTTGGACTTGAACGCGAAGATGAAAAAGGAACACACGTTATACTAACTTTTTAATTTTTGTTAATTCTATTTATTTATTTATTTATTTATTTGTTTGTTTGTTTGTTTGTTTATTTATTTAGCCACAACTGACCGTACTCAAGGCTTACTCCTAGCTTTGTGCTCAGGGATCACTCTTGGTTGTACTCGGTGGACCATATGTGGTACTGGGGATCAATATTTGGGTTGGTCACATGCAAGGCAAGTGTCTTAAATCCTTTACTATCTCTCAGGCCCTAGATGGACTCTGGCAGTAACACAAAATAGGGAAGTGGGTAGGCTTGGCTTAGAGTAAAGGGAGAAAATGACCAGGCACTGATTAACATAGTTTGGGAGTTGGGGATATGGGTGTCTTTTTTTTTTAATTTTATTTTTCATTGAATCACTGAGACACAGATACAAAGTTTTCATATTTGATCCACCACCAACCCCCCGCATACCCCCCCTCCCACTCCCCTCTGCCTGTGTGGCAGACATTTTTTACTTTACTCTTTCCTTACTTTGATTACATTCAATTTTCAACAGGGATCTCACTATCATTATTTGGAGGTTTTCCTCCAACAGTCAGACATGTTGGATGGCATCAAAAGATTGTACGTTCTCATTTTTCAGAAAAGGTCGTGCAGTTCAGAGCTGTCCCAGTCCCGCATCCCGGAGCCGTGTTAGTTGCTGCTCATTGTCGCTGGGGCTCCATCTGGAGAAGGTGTACCGGCTGTACCTCCTCCGTCTGGTGTTGCTGGCCCGGTCTCGGGTCCGGAGCATTGGGTGAGTCTTAAAGATGGGAGGTGAGTGAGCAGGACTTGAGATGACTGAAGTGAGGCTTTAGGGGGAAGGAGCGAGGGCACTAGGCAGCTCGGCAGTCCTTGTTTGAGTCCGCCACGTGACTGGGACTCGGAAATATTGAGAGTCTGCAGTTGCGGGATGTGCAGCTCTAGGGTTCCAGCAAGAGGCATGAGCACAAATGTGACAAAACCAGGGCCAGGCCTAGTGCCTAAGCGAAGTTGTGTACCACGTCACCATCCTGCAGTGCCACCACCTTTCTTCTGAGGAGCACCAAGACCAACCTGTGAGCTGAGGTTCAAGCGAGTGAAGCAGTTGAACCCAGGGGGAAGACGTCCCTGGGGTCACTGTCTCCAGAAAGGCTAGCTTTCTGGGATTTTTCCAAACAGAAAATAGGAGAAGCCTGAGGAAGCCGTCCCTGAAGTACTTCCCCAAAATATTATTGATACAAATGTGAAGGATGAAAAATGGGAGACAGTAGGCGCTCTTTCTCCAACCTCTGTCCGGATAGATGAGCAGACGCACCCGAGGGTTCTTCTCCGTGAATCAGGACACCCTGTGTATGTCAGTGCTCGTCTGGAGGGCAAATGCTTCACAAAGGCGACAAAATTGATAGCTGACAGAAGTTTATGCCAAAAAAATTTTTATTTCCTGTAATAAATCAAACCAAAACTAGAAACTTGGAGCCACCACCCCTGTTTTTCCTCACACTTGCACTCCCAGGCTTCAACTTCCTTTGCCCCCTAAGGTTGGCTGAACTATAGGCTCTGAGGCTCTGAAATATACCAAGAGCTTCCCCCTGGGGGCTCCAGAAGATCCCAAGATGGCTTCCCCCTGAGAGCTCTAGAACATTCCAAGTTGGCATCCCCCTGGGGGCTCCAGAACATTCCAAGTTGGCTTCCCCCTGGGGGCTCCAGAACATTCCAAGTTGGCTTCCCCCTGGGGGCTCCAGAACATTCCAAGTTGGCTTCCCCCTGGGGGCTCCAGGACATCCCAGAATGGCTTTCTCTGTCGTGTCTGGTCCATTGGTGGCCTTGTCTGTGACCTTTCTCTCCACAGAGGGGTCCCTTCCTCTGAGGAGTCTCTCCTCAGGAGGAAGCTGGACTTCTTCCCGAGCAGCTGAGGAAGCTGCCAGCCCTCACGGCCCAGACTGGCAGCTCTCGCCCTCGCCATGTTCTCTCAGTTTCCCCCGCAGCACCGTGCGGCCTGGCCATGGGAACAGACCTCACACGTGTCGACAGGGGCATGCAGGACTCTTGGTGCTCCTCTGGCTTGCAGGCTGCCACAGCCCCCGGCGCTGAAGGGGCTGGTGAGGTAGCGTGACTGAGTCACAGCTCTGGAGTCACAAGGGGGTGGCCATTGTGACCTGGCCTCTCCCTGCCCAGCAAGGGAGGTGACAGCATAGAAGACGTAACGCAAGCTTGAGATAGTGCGGCCTTGACAGCTGGTGGAACCGGATGGCCCCTGAGGCCACGGCAGGCACAAACTCCTCCACATAGTACTCCCAGCCGGAGAGTCCCCTCATCAGCCACCCCCACAGCAGACATGACAGGCTTCCCCTGAAAAGGGGGTGATTTCCCCCCACCTCAGCCCCTGGCAGTATCCCAACAAACTCATCACGGCCTGCAGTGGGGACCAGGGGCATCGCACCCTCTCGGGATTACAAAGCTGCCTCCCACGGCCCCACTTGTCTGCTCTATTCCCCCGAGGGACCCCTGTGTGACCTCATGGGGTGCACTGTGCTCCCTCCCCGGGGCTGAGAGTGTGACTAAGACACAGTGGTATCCCCTTCCTCCTCCTTCGTTAACGGGGTGAGGAGTGGGTCAAAGGGAGGCCAGAGCAAGGGGTCTGGATGCTGCAAGCAAAGGCCCCAGGTGGTGGAGGGCTTCTGGAAGCTGCACATTGCAAGATACCCCCACCCCACCCCCACCCCACTGCCCCTGGAACCTTCTAGAAGCAACACAGACCTTGATTCTAGACTCTGACCTCCAGAACTATAGGCTGACGTGTGTGTGTGTGTGTGTGTGTGTGTGTGTGTGTGTGTGTGTGTGTGTGTGTGTGCTGGTTCAGGGACCCATGTCTGAGGTGGCTGGTCACAGTCACCATATGAAACATCCTCCGTGTTTGCTTTCTCCACAGCATTCTCACTATTGGAAATCAATGAATTGATTAGACGTGTTTGCTGTCGATTTCTTTCTGCTTGGCGCCGGGAGGGTGGCTGGCATCCTGGGCATTGCCCCTCCTCCCTCCAGCTACGTGCCCCATAAACCTTTCTGAGGGAGTATGGAGTGGGGATAGAATATTCTCACAGAGCCACAGCCAGCGGTCCGAGGCATCCACTCTTCTCCTCACACAAACTGTCCCACAAGTGTGCCTTGGGGCAGGGGGACACAGCCAGCAGTGCTCAGGGCTTAGTCCTGGCTCTGTTCTCAAGGGGTCCCGCCTGGTGGTGCTCGGGAAGATGCAATTAACTTAGTTTGTGCTTTTTACAATCATGTTTTGGTGGTTTTTGCTTTGAGGGCCACACCCCATGGTACTCAGGACTTACTCCTGGCTCTGAGCTCAGGGATCACGCACGGCGCTGCTTGAGGGACCACATGGGATGCCGGAGATCAAACCCAGGCTGGCCGTGTGCAAAGTACTACCCGCCGTACTATCCCTCCAACCGCATAAAGTAATACTTTTTACCAAGAACCTGTCGCTGTTCAAAAAGAGTTTCCTGGGGGCTGAAGCAATAGCACAGCGGGTAGGGTGTTTGCCTTGCACTCGGCCGACCCGGGTTCGATTCCCAGCATCCCATATGGTCCCCTGAGCACTGCCAGGAGTAATTCCTGAGTGCAGAGCCAGGAGGAAACACTGAGCATTGCCGGGTGTGACCCAAATTGAAAAAATAAAAGTTTCCTCACATAAAACCACCATTAGTGGTGTTGTACATCAGAGTACTTTCATCAATAAAGTCAAACTTTTTTTTTTTTTAATGTGCTTGACATAAACAGTCCATGTTATCCGAACTGAAGATTCTGTCTCTGAGCTTTGGTGGATGGTGGTGGCTGGAGGGTCCTTGGAACACTGGCGGAGGGAAGTGGGATCGCTGGTGGCGGGTGTGGGGGATGGAACCAGGGCGGAAAAGTACCAGTAGCAGTATGGGGAATCCTGGTACCGCAATAAGTGGGTGAAGGGGTGGGGGTGGGGGGAAGTACCCTGGGTCAGAAAAAAATATCTCGAAGGTCGGAGACATGGGTAAGCACAGGCTTTCTTTGCACACGCAGCGTGCAGGCTCCATGCTGGCTCCACGTACACTGCAGAAACAAGCCTTAAGCGCCGCCCAGTGTCAGCCCCCCACCCCCCACCCAAAAAACAATACTAAGTGCTCACACTCAGACCCGTGTTTTTTCAAAAAACTGCTTAGGAAAGAGCTTACTATCAAGACTGACATCTCGGGCCAGAGAGATAGCACAGTGGGTAGGGCGCTTGCCTTGCACGCAGCTGACCCAGGTTCGATCCCCGGCATCCCATACGCTCCTCCAAGGCCAGCAGGAGTGACTCCGGAGCACAGAACCGGGAGTGAAGCCCTGAGCACTATTGGGTGTGGCCCCCAAACCACAAAACAAGACGATACTGAGATTGGTGTGTGAACATATTAAAAAGGAGACAAGAGGCTCGCTCTCCGTTGCCCCCAAACACGGGTCTCTCCTGCTCGTCTCTGTGTTTCTCTGTTTGCTTATTTCCACGCTGGAGAAGCCCGTGTTCCCGTGTTCTCTCTCAAACATGTACTCTCTGCCCCTCACATCTTTCTAAGTACGTTTTAATAAACCTACCCTGCTCCTTTGGGGGAAAAAAAAAAAAACCTGCTTTTTTTCAAACCTACCTTGAAAAAAATAAAACCTACTTTTTTTCCAAAAGAAAAATGTAGACAAGAAACCAGCTCACATCAGCAGCTCTGAAGCGTGTGGCGCGGAGGTGGCTGAGGAGAAGGCGACTCTCTCGGGGACCGACGAGAGCAGCCTTGGGAGAGGGGGACAGTGGCCTTGGGGGCACTGCACCTTGGACCCCGGGCCCTCCGCTTTGAGGTTCCTGTTGCTGTACAGCAAACCACACTTGCAAGTTTAAAGCAACACACACACACACACACACACACACACACACACACACACCTCCTCACAAGTCCCGGGGACCACAGGGGCAGGTGGGAGGTGACCCAGCCTTGGGGTTCCTGCCAGGTAAGGGCACCTGGAGACCCATGACCTCACCTGAAGCTCAGGAAGCCTCTTGAAGCTCTTTCAGCTGAGGACAGAATCTGCCTCTGTGCAGAGGTAACAACGAGGGCTCATTATTTCTAGACTGTTCTCAGCTGCTTTTATTTTGGAGGGATGAAACCCAGCGTTGCTCAGAGTCTACTCTCTGCACTTTCCTCGGGGGACCATGTGGTTTTGGGAATGAACCCGGGGTCTCCCACCTGCAAGGCCTGTGCTCGGCCCATTAAGCCGTCTCCCTGGCCTTGCACCCAGGGTTCAGAAGCTGTCCTCAGGCCCATGGCAGGTGACCTTCCCCTCGCCACCTAGCAGCTCACCCTTCCTGGCCAGTGGCAGAAGACCGTGACTGTGTCCTGGCTTCTTTGGAGCTGGGGGTGGGGCGCACACCTGATTAGACCAGGCCCACCCAACCAGGTTTCCTTTGGATGAATTCGATGTCTTTGCAAGTTCATCATGGTGGATGACGGACACACACATCAGCACTATCTACTGTGGATGTGAAAAATCACAGCCTTGTCTTGAACCCTGGGGGTCACCTGGATCCTTCATCCCACCACTGTTCCTCACGCCAAACTCCCAACCTCATTCTCCCCAGTGCTCCGTGAGCCCCAGTCCCTCTTCCTCCTGAGCCCTGAGTGGGGGAGACACAGCCTGGTCCCCCTCCCTCCACTCCCACCAAAGCCCAGGGCACTCCGGCAACTGGGCACCAAAGGGGTCTCTCTGCAGACCGGGGACACCCCTCACCACCTCCGGGCAGTCTTCTCGGTTTCTCCCAGGTCCCGTCCCAGATGGAACTTCCTGTCCCCACTGGGCTGCCTGGGCATCTCTCTGCGGCGGCGGCACAGCTCTGCACGGGCAGCAGGGGGCGCTGGCGGGCAGGCGCCGGTGGCTCAGCTCAGCCAGCCTCCTGCGGGGGGCGTCCTCTAGCACCTGGTTCTCTCCTGGCTGGCTGCCTGGAGGAGGCAGCCCAGGCTTGGTGGAGGCCTGCTGGCCCGGTGCATGGACAAGGGCCTCCCATGGGCAGCACCCTATCAGGAGGCAAGCGTACCCCTGCTCTTCTGTCTTGCTGTCTGAAGATGGGGGTGGGTGGTCCTGGCTTCTGCACCAGGGGGAGGGGCCTCCTTTCTCCTTCCTCCTCGGCCCAGCCCAGTGCTCAGAGTCGCCGGCACAGCGCTTGGCGACAGGTGCACGCCCGTCCAGACCAGGAGGAGGTCCCACGCTGCCCCCGCGGATGGGGACCAGGGACCCTGGAGCTGGGACTGGCCAGAAGGGGCCTGTAAGAGGAAGTAAGAGGACGCAGTTGCGTCGGGGTGTGTGTCTTGCGTGGGAAAAGCACCCCGCGCCAACGCCGCATCCTGCGGCCCAGGGTGAACCGAAGTCGTGGGCAGGTGTCTGGACAGCGCTTTGGAGGACCCCAGGGAGGCTGGGGCTCTGCCTCCCCATCCCAAGGGGGCAACCGGGGCGTCTCTCGGCCCACCCCACAGCTCCCTTCTCTGTCCCACGTGGCCCTTAGCTGGGGAACTAAAGCTCCAGTGAATGCGGGGACCCGAGGAGGTGACCCACGGGCCCGGGTCCACACAAGAGCCCTCCAAGGCCTTGACCCCTCGAGGGCCCGGAGCTCACCGGCTCTGCTGTCCCTGTCCCCTTGTCCCTTCCACACCCCAACTTCCCTGCCATCCTCCTGGACCCAGCCCCCCAAAACACACACTCCCCGCTCCGAGCCTGTTGTCTCTTCCAGGACCCTTCTCGGGCACTCACCAGGATGACCTTGGAATTTTCCAGCACATCCTGACCTCCCACTTTTTAATATGCAATTTTGGGGGCTGGAGCGATAGCACAGAGGGTTTGCCTTGCACTCCATCGACCTGGGTTTGATCCCCAGCATCCTATATGCCCCTCCCCTTCCCCGATAGGAGTGATTCCTGAGTGCAGAGCCATGAGCAACCCCTGAGCATCACCAGGTGTGGCCTCAAAACCCCCCCAAATTAAAAATTAAATAAAATACAACACTTGGCTTCTGTGTACTGGGCCAATGGCACTGAATCATTGAAGATATCTCTAGTTAACACCCTGAGGAGTTCTACCCATGTCTTCCTCAATACAATCTGCAGGTTCCGGTCTGATAATGAGGTCTTTTTTTTTTTTTTTTTTTTTTTTTGCTTTTTGGGTCACATCCGGCGATGCACAGGGGTTACTCCTGGCTCTGCACTTAGGAATCACCCTTGGCAGTGCTCAGGGGACCATATGGGATGCTGGGATTCGAACCTGGGTCGGTCGTGTGCAAGGTAAATGCCCTACCGGCTGTGCTATTCCTCCAGCCCCTCTGATAATGAGGTCTTTAATTCTCTTCACAGACTGGGAAAGAATATTTACCCTCCCCTCAACTGGTAAAGGGGTGATATCCAAAATTTTACGTAAAGCACTGGTAGCTTATGACTAGATCAAAAAAATATTAACCCCATAAAAAATGGAAGGGAAGGGGGACTGGAGCGATAGTACATCATGGAGGGCATTTGCCTTGCATGTGGCCGACCCGGGTTCGATCCCCAGCATCCTGTATGATCCCCCGAGCACCACCAGGAGTAACCCCTGTGCATTGCTGAGTGTGACCCCTCCAAAAAAAATTGGGAGGGAAGAGATGAACAGGAACTTCCTTGAGAGAGACATAGAATGATCAAAAGGTACCAAATGACCGAAATGACCAAAGAGCGAAAAAATTCTCGGTGTCACTAATCATCAGGGAAATGCAATCAAAACAGTGAGACATCATCTCGCACTGGGGGCTCATATCTCAAAGAACAAAACAACCAGTGTTTGCATGGATGTGGGGTAAAAGGACCCTCGTCCTCTGCTGGTGGAAATGTGAATGGGTCCGTCTTTTGTTGGGAAAGAATGGATGCTTCTCAAGCAAAACAAGACAGGGGCTGGAGCAATAGCACAGCGGATAGGGCGTTTGCCTTGCACGCGGCTGACCCGGGTTCGAATCCCAGCATCCTATATGGTCCCCTGAATCCCAGCATCCTATATGGTCCCCTGAGCACCGCCAGGGATAATTCCTGAGTGCATGAGCCAGGAGTGACCCCTGTGCATCGCCGGGTGTGACCCAAAAAGCAAAAACAAAAACAAATCAAACAAAACAAGACAAAGCAAAATCCATAGAAACTGGTCTCCTGTATGAGCCCGCAATTCCACCGGTTGACATCTACCCAAGGACCGACTGAGCTGGAAAGATGAAGTCATGCAATCTGCTGCTCTGTGAGAGTATCAAGCTGAGTGAAGTCAGGAGGGACAAACACAGAGTGATCTCTCTCAGATGCGGGATGTAAAGAAACACAGTAGGGGGTGACAAAGGCCCAAAGCAACGGAAACTGAGAACTGGTCTTCAATAGCGTAACAGAGTTGGGGAGAACAGGGGTGCTGGGATGGCGGCAAGGTGCCGGGATATTTTATGCACAAAGCCCTACCATTAACAGTTTTATAAACTATGGTTTAAAATAAAATATGCAATGATGAGCTAGAGAGCCGGGACCCAGGGTTAGGTGCTTGCCTTGCGTGTGGCCAGCCCCAGTTGGCTCTCTGGCACTGCTTATGGTCCCCAGAGCACTGCCAGGGGTCACTCCTGAGCACAGAGCCAGGAGTCTTGGAGTACCACTGGGTATGGTTTGAAGCACACCCCAAGATTAATTTTTAAAAATAAACAGATGTTGGGGCTGGAGCGATAGTGCACAGCGGGTAGGGCATTTGCCTTGCATGTGGCCGATCCGGGTTCAATTCCCAGCATCCCACATGGTCCCCCAAGCACCTTCAGGAGTAATTCCTGAGTGCAAAGCCAGGAGTAACTCCTGTGCATAGCCAGGTGTGACCCAAAAATTAAAAAAAAAAAATAAAATAGAATAAAAATAAAAATAGACAGATGCTTTTGGGAAATGACAGAATGAAGTTACTCTGAAAGGTGCAAAAAAAAAAAAACGGAGAGAGAGAGAGAGAGAAAGGCCTGAATTTTCACAGGAAAATGTGTTGATGTCAATCAAGACGAATGTCATTTGATGGGGAGGGGACTCTGCCGTAGCACACACACCTCTCCTGTGTGAGAGGCCTGAGTTCCATCTCTGGCACCACACACACACACACACACACACACACACACACACACACCACCACCACCACCACCACCACCACACACAAAATGGAGAAATCTGAAACTAAAGAACCCCCTGAAACCCTCAGCTATTGTAAACTAGTGATAAATCGATTTCCAAAGCTGGAAGAGAAAAAGAGACTCATTTTTATTGGCTGGCATTCACAAAGAAGTCCTGGGTCCTGGTCCTGGTGTCCCGGCACGGGGCCTGGCACGGGGCTTTCACGGGACTCTCAGTGGGCTGCTGTCAGGGGGCTCCCTGTGTGGCTTCCTCTCCCGCAGCAAAGGAGACACCGGCTTCTGAAGGCGACTGTGTCTGCCGGATGATACAATATACCGTGAGGGAGGCTGACACCCCCCACCCCCACCCCGTCACCCCGCCACCCCTCTCCGCAAACCCCCAGCAGCCAATGACTGGGAAGTTCAAGGGTCCGGCGGCCACTGGGCCGGCAAGGCTCACAGAAATTAAACAGAGGCCTGGGAAGAGGCTCAAGGGGTAGCAAACACGCCTGGGTAGTCTGAGGCCCCAGGTTGGATCCCCCGCACTGTGTGCCTCTTCCCCTTTCCCCGCCTCCCCTCCCCCCTCCCCCCCCCAGACACTGGTATGCTGAGCGTGGAGCCTACACCCATGACCAAAAAAAAAAAAAAAGAGAGAGAAATAAATAAAATGACACTCGATGACTTTCCGTAAAGAGCATATCTTACCGATTTATTTATTATAGAATGCAGTTAAAAAAAATATTTTGAGGCTAGCCTCTCCAGTTTAAAAGCACTTGACTAGGAACACTTGAACAGCTACGCGACGGTCTCTCTACCCCACCCCCCCACACACACCCCCGCCAAGAACTGTAAACAGGGTTTTGAGAACATTCAAGCCAATCTCTTGAGAGGAACGATCCCTCCCCCCCCAACACAGCGTTTTCTTCTCCGAGAAAGGCGTCTCCCAAGCTCCCAAAGCATGCACGCGTTACTCGGCATGGACGGCTACTTCAGAAACAGCCAACTCCGCAACGGCGAGGTCAGGCGGGAAAGGGGGCACCCAGGTACCGGACAGACACAGGACAACTAGGAAAAGAATCACACACAGTGGGGGACCTAGTGTAACAGCGCCACCAGGGGTTAACGGGGAAAGGCACTGAGTCCTTCTTGTCACACCACCACACACCCACTTCCACGGGGATTCAAGTCCTGCAAATGGATGAACAACAATTTTTTTTTTTTTAAACAACGTCACACAACTCACAGGTAGGTTAGTACGTCTAACGCTATCCTCCTTCCCCTGCCCGACTTTTCCACCCCAAATGTACAAGACATGACTAGGCTATCCGGTTTTTTAATTTATTTACAAGTATATCTCGATGTTTGTAGCAGGGTATAAAAAAAAAAAAAGTTCACCTATCTCCACCAAGAACTTCCCCCACCCCCACCCCACCCCTCCCCGGGGGTGGGTGGGGGAATGATAACGGGATTGGCTATGACTCATATACTTCCATCGCCATGAAGCTAAGCCTGACGCGGGCAACTCCACTGGAATTTCGCACGACTGTGGGTTGGCAGTGATACAGTCCCGACTCTGGACTTGGTTTGACCAGGACCCTTCTATACAGGACATTTCAGTTCAACTGGGTTTTGTTTGTTTGTTTGTTTTGGCCAAAAAAAAAAAAAAAGCACACCGGACACGTTGCTGAGCGAGGACTGATCTCTGCCGGTGTTAGACCAGGCACGACTCCACCTGCGGGTGATGCTCCGTTTGGAGTCTGGCCAGGCCACCCGGCTTTGTCACTTTTTCCTTCCAAAGCTTCCCTAACCTCCCAGGAGACAGGGAACAACTGGTGCGACTCGAGAGGCCAACGAGGGTTAGTTCTGGAGAACCAGGACGTGCACAAATGTCAGGACGTGGGGGCCAGGGGTGGAGCACGAGACACGCGACAGCTTTCGGGGGGCACTGTCGCCGCGGTGCGGGACAGCCAGTGGCTTCATGGGGGTGGGGTGGGGCTGGGGAGGGGGCGGGGTGCCTTTCCCGGCCAGCAGAGAGCCCTGCCCTGCCCTGTCCCCGACGGGGGGAGGCTGGCCAAAGGCCACCGACTCGCTCCCGTCTCGACCCCGCCTGGGACAAACACGGAACCTACCGGGAAGGGACAAATACAGAAACAACGACCGCGGCCGAGGAGGGCTCTCGAGGCGTCCCCAAGTGTCTGCGTGCGGGCCCCCCCCCACAAATGCATGCGGGGGGCGGCCCCGGGAGGGGGGCTTCGCTCAGGAGCCGGGAGCCCGGGCCGGACGCCCAGCTTCCCATGGGCCGGGACACAGAGCCCAGCCGCTCCCCCGGGCCGCGGCCAATGCAGCCCCCGCCCACGCACGCCTGCGCGCAGTCCCGGGGGCCTCCCCGCCAAGGTGACTTTCGGAGCGCGGCTCTGCCCACTTCAGCTCAGGTGGATGGGCGCGTACTCCGGCCGCCGGGTCTGGATGATTTTGGGCTTGGGTCTCTTCATCCGGTCCATCTCGTCGTCTTCCTCGTTCTCCTGATCGCTCTCACACACGTGGACCACCACGCTGGGGGTGGTGTCGGTCGCGGCGTGCAATTCATACTTCTCCCCTGGGGAAAGAGAAAACAGGAGGGTGTGAGCGTGTGTGTGCGCACGCGTGTGTGCATGTGGGTGCGCGCCTGGGCATGTGTGTGCGTGTGCACATCTGCGTGTGTGTATGAATGTGTGTGCATTTGTGTCATATATGTGCGTATGTGTGCGGTGTGTGAATGTGTGTGCATGTTTGCCCATGTGTGAATGTGTGTGTGCATGTTTGCCCATGTGTGAATGTGTGTGCATGTACACATCTGCGTGTGTACGAATGTGTGTGCATTTGTGTCATTTATGTGCGTATGTGTGCGGTGTGTGAATGTGTGTGCATGTTTGCTCATGTGTGAATGTGTGTGCATGTACACATCTGCGTGTGTGTACGAATGTGTGTGCATTTGTGTCATTTATGTGCGTATGTGTGCGGTGTGTGAATGTGTGTGCATGTTTGCCCATGTGTGAATGTGTGTGCATGTACACATCTGCGTGTGTGTACAAATGTGTGTGCATTTGTGTCATATATGTGCATATGCGTGCGGTGTGTGAATGTATGTGCATGTTTGCCCATGTGTGAATGTGTGTGTGCATGTGTGCCCGTGTGTGAATGTGTGCTCGTGTGTGTGTGTGTGTGTGTGTGTGTGTGTGTGTGTGTGTGTGTGTGTGAACACAGGTCACATCACCAGAGGCCCAAAGGCCAAGGCTGAGAACAGGGAGCGTCCGCCCTGTCTGACTCCGGGGCAGAGCCGTGATTCTGCACCTCAGCAGCTGACCCAGGGGAAGCCGAGAGACATGGTGATCAACAATTCTTAGGGAATTTGTTAAAGAAAAAACATGAAAGCAAATCCATGCTATCTTATCGCCACTCACCTACCCTTCCTCCAGCTGCTAACTCTTCAGTCTGCCTGACTCACAGTCCTGCCCCTCAGTCTGCCCGGCACCTGTCTCCATCGCCCCCTCCGTGACCCATCCACCTGCCCGCCCGCCTACTTGCCAAACTCTTCATTCCCCCTGCCATCTCCTTCCTAGTGCCCCCCCCCCCCCCGAGCTAATTCATGAGCTCACTGGCCTCTCTCCTTCCTATCTGCGCTTTCAATCTACCGTCCCACGCGCCATCGATCCTTCCTCGCTACCGGTTTATGCATTTCATCGACGGACACACCTGCCGTGGGCCCTGCCTGTCTGTCTAGGGTCACCCCGCACAGCCGGCTCTGCGCAGTCCTGGTGCTCCGGGGTCGCGTGATAGGGAGGGAGGAAGATGGGAGGGAGACGAGGGGTCAGGCCACTGTTTCAATCCCAACCGGCTGCGCTACCCAGAGGATGCCGGCCGGGAAAAGGCGCTACAGGGTGAGGAAGAGCCTCCTGCTGAGGTTCCCCAGACACCCCAGGGGGTTGTGGGCTCAGCCAGCAGGCACAGGGGGCGTCTGGGTCCAGGTCACCAGCCCCAGGCTGGGCAGAGTCCAGTCTCCCTGCTCCGGCAGGCTAAGGTGCTGGCCTGGCTACTCAGGTGCCTGCAATACCTGCCTCCGTCTCCCCGTGCAAGGAGGAGTCAAAGACATGGTGGTCAGTGGCTGACCAGTATGCACTGCTCCCAGCTGAGTGCTCCCAGCTCTGAGGCACGGACCAATGTTCTCCTTGCTGCCTGCGGGAATCCATTCACTCCTGTTTGTTACCCAGGGCAGGAAGCCTGGGCAGCTGCCCGCCAAGTTCTGGGGGCACTCCCCAAGCAGGGCTGCCTGCCTTGATTTGTTTCGACGGGAGGGGAGGGAGGTGTCCCCAGAGCTGAAGGCCTGCCCACTCAGCCTCGAAGGCAGAGGCCACACAACCCGCCTCTTGGCGCACCACCAACAGCCAGGGTCCAGAAACTCCCAATTGAACCTCAACATGGATTAGCGCTCTACGGAGATGTCGCTGGAAACCAACCATTTACGATCTTAGAATTCCAGAAGCGCGTGGCCACGACCTCACACGATATCCAAAATGTCACTGTCACTGTCGTCCCATTGCTCATCAATTTGCTCGAGCGGGCACCAGTAACGTCTCCATTGTGAGACTTATTGTTACCGCTTTTGGCATATTGAATATGCCACGGGGAGCTTGCCTGGCTCTGCTGTACAGGCGGGATACTCTCTGAGAGGGGCGGAGGAATCGAACCTGGGTCAGCCACGTGCAAGGCAAACGCACTACCCACTGGGCTATCACTCCAGCCCATCCAAAATGAGCAATAGGAAATAAATGATCTAGCGTCTGTCCCTGGCAGGCAGGCTCGAATGGTGGTGGGAAAATTCGAGCAGAATATAATGCCCGAAAGTAGAGAGAGAGTATCGGGGAAATTGTCATAGAGGCAGGGGGAAGACCTGGATGGGGGTGGGGGGGGGGATAACGGGGACATTGGTGGTGGAACATGTGCTCTGGTGGAGAGATGGGTGTTCAATCATTGTATGGCTGTATCTCAAACATGAAAGCTTTGTAACTGTATCTCACAGTGATTCAATTTTAAAAAAGAGGGCTGGAGTGATACCACAGCGGGTAGGGCGTTTGCCTTGCACGCTGCTGACCGAGGTTCGATTCCCAGCATCCCATATGGTCCCCTGAGCACTGCCAGGAGGAATTCCTGAATGCATGAGCCAGGAGTCACCCCTGTGCATTGCCGGGTGTGACCCAAAAAGCTAAAAAAAAAGAAAGAAAAGAGAAGAAAGCGGTGGCCAGAGCAAGGGCACAGCGGGTAGGGAGCTTGCCTTGCACACGCGCTGCACCCCTTCCCCGGAGCCCCAACAGGAGGGATCCCTGAGTGCAGAGCCAGGAGTCAGCTCTGAGCACCAATGAGTGCGCCCCCCCTCCCCCAAAGCAACAGTAACAACAAAAGTGCCCGCATCTTCTCGGACACGGATGAGAGGATGAGACGGGTATCGCAGAATCGACTTTGGTCGCTTGTGAGTGATTTCTCCAGGAGTGAATTCTGGGGCACGGGCAGGAACCCTGGGTATCAACCAGGACCGCCTGCCTTGCACCCCCATCAGAGTTGGGGGGAGGGACCCCGGCGGCCCTGGCGGGCGTCCTGGCGGCAAACCTGCAAGGTCTTTTGGGCCAGGCCTTGACGGGTGCCGCAGGCTGGCTGGGACGCGGAGGAGGACCAGGTGCTTCGGCCGCGCCTCGGCTCAGCGCGCTAAGATGGGGGTCTTCCTGCGAGCTCACCCAGGAGCTGCGGCGTTTCCCTTCTCTGTGCCCACCCCCGCCCCCACCCCGGGCGCCCAGCACTCAGCCAGGAGCCGGCCCGAGGGGGCGCAGACCCCCTGCTGCGGCCGCTTCTCTCTGCCCTTCATGCCACCTGCCACCTCGTGTCCCACCTCCTGGCAGCAGCGGGGGAGGGGACCTTTCGAAACCCGATCTCCACCTCAAACTGCTGATGGTCCCAGGAAACCGGACCCCCGCCCCCGCCCGCGGGAGCTGCAGGTTCCACGGCAAGGAGAAAGGAGTTTCTTCCATTCATGCCACCCGCTCCAGGGCAGGGCAGGGGAGGGAGGCAGCGTCCAGCCTGCTCACCCCAAACCCTGCAGACACAGGAACCAGCAGCTGTTTTTGCAGCTTCCCAAAAGCCAGGCAGGGCTCTGGGGCCTGTTCCACACTGGCCACCCCATCACTTGCAACTCCGCCAGCTCGACCTGAAGTCTCAGACTAGCACACCTACTCCTGGGGGGAGGGGCTGGGACCTCTTCTGGGGAATGGGCACCTCACTACTCAGAATCTTTTTGCTCATTTGTTTGTTTTCTGTTTTGGTGTTGGGGCCACATCTGGCGGTGCTCGGGCTTTACTCCTGAGCTCTGTGCTCAGGGGTCACTCCTGGCAGGGCTCAGGGGACCCTGTGGGATGCCAGAGATCACACTCCGCAAGGCAAGTGTCCTCCCTGCTGTTCCATCTCTCCATCCCCTCCCGCCCCCCCCCCCGCCTTTCCCCACTACCATTCCTGCTTCTCCCTCCGTGGAGGGGCATCAGGACCACCCGTCTCGAGGCGCGGGAGGTCAATTTCCCTTTCCCTGGTCCCCAGTGGTGCCCACTGGCAGGGACAGGCTGGGGTCAGGGTGGGGGGCTAGGTCTGAGGCTGACAAGGTCACGGTATTCCTTACCGGGGCCCCCAGCACAAGGCGGCTGGAGCAGAGGAAGAAAAGGAAAAACACTGACAGCTCCCCCCCGCTCCAGTAAGCCCCCCAATCCCCCGCAGGAGACTGGAGATGTGGCCACCATCCCTCTGCCCCCACCCCTGCCCCCCCCACGCCCCCAGCCCACTCTTACCTGGCCCCAGCTTGGAGATAGCATATAAAAGATCATAATTTATGACGGGAGTCGCGTCTTCCACTTGCTTCCAGCCAACCGGAGGCGAGGCCGGCGGGGAGATGAGGAACTGCTTGTCTGGGTTGGGGGGCGCCAGGTGCGCGCTGCCTATGTGCAGGGTCTGGGGAGAGAAGCAGGCACCCGCCCAGGTGAGCAGGCGCGGGACCAGCGGAAGCCGCGGGACGGCGCGGGGAGCGGTGGCGAGCGCCCCCTCCTGGCCCCGGGCGGCACGGCCGGGGGTCCAGGGGAGAAAAACCTCAGCATCTCTCCCTCCTCTCCTAGAGCTCCAAGGAAAACTCTGCAAGGTGCTGCGGCACTGCCCAGATGGTCTTTGTTTTTTTTTTTTTTAAACCACTCCCGACCACCCAGGAAAGATCTAGGGCCCCCACCCAGTGGTATTTCTGGGGTCCGTCTGTAGGGGCCAGTCAAGAGCCAAATGCGATGATGTGGGGGCCAGAGCCAGTACAGTGAATTAGGCGTCAGCCTGGCACACGGCTGACCCAAGTTTGGTCCCTGGGGTCCCGCAAAGGCTGACCCTTGAGCACAGAGCCAAAAATAAGCCATGAGCACCACTGGGTGTGGCCTGAGCACCCTCTGCCCCCACTCACCCCCCAAAAAAGAAGAAAAACTGGGTGCACAGAGGAAGGGAAGATGCTGCAATCTCAAGGACTCTTTCCATTTTTATCTTCTGGGCCACACTCCGCGATGCTCAGGGCTTACTCCTGGAACAGCACTCAGGGGTCACTCCTGGTGGGGCTCGGGGACCATTTGGGGTGCCAGGGATCGAACCCGGGTCGGTAGTGTGCAAGGTAAGCGGCCCCTTTTAAGGACGCTTGTGGGAGGAGTTGGCCACCAGGGGGCAGTGCAGCCTGGCGCCCATGGACACGGCAGGGTTCCCAGTGCTCGGGCTCTTCCAGGGTGTGCTCAGGGAACAATGTGGTGTAGGACTAGACCCCGATGGGGCATGCACTATGCGCCCTGACCACTGCACTACCTCCCGGGTCCCCCTGGTGACTTCTGAGGACAGGAGCCGTGAGGAAAGTCTGTGTGAATCCGCCTGCTCTCAAGACAGGCGCTAGGCGTGCCAGCCAGGCGGGACCTACTCTTGTCCCGCTACTTGTTTTTTCTAAAAAAGAAAAGAAAAGTTTTTTAAGGGTGGAAAAATTTCCAAGGTCCAGTGAATGAGTTCAACTCTCACCTGAGCAAAATACAACTTCATCTCCTTCCCCAGAAACTCTGTCTTGTGCAGCTGGAGCCTGGCGTCCGCGGCCGACAGGGGGTTGCTGAAGTTGATGCGGACTCGCTTGAAGCTCTTAAAATACTGAAAGGTGATGTCCTTGTCATAGGTCCGAAAGAGGGATTCGAACTTGGCCTGGAGAAAGAGAAAAGGGTTAGAGCCAGCCTGGGATGGGTGACCATCGCATTGCCGTAGGGGGGTGCGGATGGAGATGGGGAAATGACATGTCAATTGCTTCTGGAATGCCTGGGCCTGGCTTGCTTCCCACCCATCTGGCGCCCAGTCCTGGGGGCTGGGTTACAGGGACACTGGACTGGAGGGTAAGGGTGCTGGGCCCAGCCCCGCCCACCACGGATCACGTCCCGCCCACTACAGCTCACACACCACACCCAACGCCCACTATGGATCATGCCCCGCCCACCAACGATCATATGCCACGCCCACCATACATCACACCCCGCCCACTATGCTTCTATGCCACGCCCCCACAGGTCATATGCCACGTCCACCAGGGATTACGCCCCGCCCGCTACTGTGAGGGGGCGGGTCTTTAGCATTCAGACTGGAGTGTGTGTGTGTGTGTGTGTGTGTGTGTGTGTGTGTGTGTGTGTGTGTGTGCGCGCGCGCGCGCGCGCGCGCGCGTGCTGTGGGGGAGCCTCAGGACTGCAGAGGAGCAGGCTGACCCTGGACCCTCCCAGAAACCTTCTCTCTAAAGCTGGAGAGCATTTCCCCGGTAGCCATAAGGTGCCCCCATCGGCCCTGCGCCCCACAACTGCCATGTTCTGTGACCTCCACCAGGTTAGGGGACCCCAGATCACTGCTCAGATGAGACGGGGGCCCATGCACGTCCCCCCACTCTTTCGTTTTCATGAGGGGGGAGGTGGTTTGGGGCTACACCCCAGGATGCTGGGTGGTACTTACAGCTCGGTGCTTGTTGGGGGGTGAGAGGGGGGGTCACTCCCAGCAGAGCTGGGGGCGGGGCTGATGTGGTGGGGATGGGACCTCCCTCGGGCATGCTCCAGGCAAGCACCTTAACCCCTGGACTATCTCTGGCTCCTCTTTCTTGAGCTTAAGAGCTCCCTGGTAGGACAAATGGACATTTTAGGTCATTTTTTTCTTTTTAGATCACACCTGACAATGCTCCGGGATTACTCCTGGCTCTGCACTCAGGAATTACTCCTGGCAGTGCTCAGGGGATCATATGGGATGCTGGGAATCAAACCCGGGTTGGCCGTGTGCAAGGCAAACGCCCTTCCCACTGTACTATTGGTCCGGCCCCATTTTAGGACATTTTAATGGGAATGAAAGACAAATGAGGTTAATAAAAGCCACCTGTTTCTTAATGTAAAGGAAGTGGTTCTTAAACAAACACCCAAAATCGTTTTCTCACTGTTCACTTTAAAAAAAAAAATCATTTCTGCATTTGGGCCCCACCCTTCGGTGCTCAGGGCCTGTTCCTGGCTCGGCACGTCAGTCTCTCCAGGTGTGCCAGGGGGAACTCGGGCGGGTGCCAGGGGCTGGGCCTGGGGCAGCACCTTAGCCCGGCTCTGGGCTGAAACCTGGATGCAGGGTGCGTAGGACCGAGAAGGGGGGAGGGTGCAGGTTCGAGCGGGGTACAGAGAACTGGGGCCGGGGGTGGGTGGGCATTGCGATCCCCTTGGGACCCGGGGCACAGGGCTCTGACGGGCCATCAGAGCCTGGAGGGACGGGCGCTGGCTGGGGCCTTCAGGGGACAGCCTGTCTGGTCCTTCTCCCTGGAGGGCAGGAGACAGAAACCAGGGGAAAGCGGAGAGGTGGGCTGGGCAGGGGACTGAGGTGGAGGAGGAGGAAAAGGAGGCAGATAGCCCAGGAAATACAGCTGCGGGGGGGTAGGAGGGGCCCCCAGGAAAAAGGTGGGCATGGGGAGCAGGAGTCTGTCCTTAGGACCGGGGCTGGGGTGGGGGAGGTGGGCTGGACATGGAGCAGGTGGCAAGCAAAGCCGCATGGACACTCCTCGGGGGCGGTCCCTGGTGGGGGTGCACACAAGCTGTTTCCCCCCTGAGACCTGGCCAGCGGCCCTGCTGCCCTGCCCCATGTCCAGCGAGGCTGTGTTTCTGGCAGCCGGGGAGGCCGGCGTGGATCTGGAATTTCACATGACCTCACCCACAGGCACGGGGGTGAGCCACCATCCCCAGGCATGATTCAGACCCGAGGGGCGATGACTTGAACGCATATTTTTAGACCGCCAAGTCGGCCCCGGCTGCGGAACACGAGAGAGAGCACACGCTAGCTAGCTGCTGGCCCCCAGCCCCACCCCCTCACACCCCCACCCTGCCCTCCACCGCCCGGCCCCTGTGAGCCCTCACTGCTGTCCTCACAAAACTGGCGTGGCAGCTTGAGGGGATGAGAGAAGTTGCGCATCTGCACACACAGGAGGCGCCTGGGAAGCAGGAAGCCAGTGTAGACTCCCATGCGCTGGGATCCGCGCTGGGATCCGGCTCCAAACACCTGCCCACCTGCCGTGCCTTGAGGACTGGCCACAATCAGGATGGAACTGGACTTTCTTTCTCTCTCTCTCTCTTTTTCTTTCTTTCTTTCTTTCTTTCTTTCTTTCTTTCTTTCTTTCTTTCTTTCTTTCTTTCTTTCTTTCTTTCTTTCTTTCTTTCTTTCTTTCTCTTTCCTTCTTTCTTTTTCTTTCTTTCTTTCCTTCTTTCCTCTCTTTCTCTCTTCCTTTTTTCTTTATTTCTTTCTTTTTCTTTCTTTCTTACTTTCTTTCTTTCTTTCTTTCCTTCTTTCCTTTCTCTTTCTCTCTCTTCCTTCCTTTCTTTTTTTCCTTTCTCTTTCTTTCTTTCTTTCTTTCTTTCTTTCTTTCTTTCTTTCTTTCTTTCTTTCTTCTTCTTTCCTTCTCTCTTTCTTTCTTTCTCTCTTTCTTTCTTTCTTTCTTTCTTCTTCTTTCCTTCTCTCTTTCTTTCTTCCTTCCTTCCTTCCTTCCTTCCTTCCTTCCTTCCTTCCTTCCTTTCTTTCTTTCTTTCTTTCTTTCTTTCTTTCTTTCTTTCTCTCTCTCTCTCTCTCTCTCTCTCTCTCTCTCTCTCTCTTTTTTAGGATAGGCACCATGTGTAACAGGGCTTTGTGTAGAAAAGCAGATACTGACCGTGGTCACCTGCCACCCCCCACCAAACAGAACACCCAGGACCAGCCTCATGGTCCCCATGGTAGGGTCCAACCGAAGATGCTCCCCCACCTCCACCGAACACCGAACATGAGAGCATCAGGGACAGCTGCCTGCCGGGAGCCACCTCTCTCCCCTCCTGTGACTGGCTGTGGTGCCTCTGTTCTCTGGAGGCCAGCCCTGGCCTCTCACCTCCCTGAGCCCTCTCACGAGCATCCACTGCCCCAGCCCAGCCACCGTCTCTGGGACATCAGCATGAAGGTCCCATTGCTGCCCAGAAGCACCTCCCTCCAAACCCAAAGGGCTGCCCGTGGCTAAGAATGAAAACCACACGACGATGGTGCCCAGACTTGGACCGGGGACCTGGAGATGTTCCATGCCCGCTCCCCTCCCCGAAGTTTTCAAACTCCCTTGACCAGGCGTCCCTGGGGTGGGGGATGGGCTTTCCGAGGCTCAAAGAGTCGGGGTTGGGGGGCTTTCATCCCCGCCCCACAAGACAGCCACAGGCCCCCAACATATTTCAGACCATCACCACCCCCGTGCACTCTGCACACACGCGCGCGCGCACACACACACGTACCCCTCGTTCCACGCAATGTTTGGAACACTGGAGAATAAAAAACAAACCAGAACACCGCCTTCGCTGAGAAGCCTTACCCTGGTTTCACTCTCGCTGAAGATGTCACTGTTTGCCACCCCGGCAATCAGGGAGCTAAAACTGTAGTTAAAGTTTCTAAAGTGCATCTCGCTTTCCTAACAGGCAAGCCCGAGCAAGCGAGCGAGCGAGCAAGAGAGAGAGCGAGAGAGCCCGAGCCCCGCGGGCTGAGGGCGAGGAGAGAGTCCCAGAGGCTTGTCCGGGTTCCCTCCCCAGAACGCGGGTTTATAAAGCACGGAGGCCCGGCCCCTCCGGCAGCAGGGGTGGGGGGTGGGGGGGAATAAAGGCCCGGCTTTCAGGGCATCCTGTTTGGACAGCAAATTCCTGAGTCAAAGCTCCGCATGCTTGCAGACGGGGGACAGTGTCAGTTTCTACTGGAAAGAGGTGACGTCAACACCTTAGTCATTTTCCCTATGCTAATTAACCCCGCTCAGGCGGGATGGAAAAAAACGGCCGAGCGGCTTTTGCTTCGCAGCTGCTTTATCAAAACTCTTGGAGCATAGTTTCCACTGGAAGTAATTCCATTCAGCCACCCAGACACCACGCTCCCCGCCGAAGGGGACAGGGGCGCCCTGGACAAGAAGGGAAACGTCTGAGAAAAAAAAAAAAAAAGGACCAAGGTCGGCCTCCAGGGTAAACAGTCATTAGGCTCCAGGAGGGACTGCAGAGCTTTGGGAAACTGGGACCCCCAACTGGGTGGGGGGTTGGGGTGGTGGGGGACTGTCTGACCCCCGTGATTTCCTGAAAGCCTCAACCAGAGCTTCTCACTGGGATGTGTGTGTGTGTGTGTGTGTGTGTGTGTGTGTGTGTGTGTGTTGGGGGGCGGGGTGGGGTGGGCCGAGAGAACATGTTGAAATCTTGCTTGGTCAATGAACTCTGTTTTTAAGAGGGGGTGGGGTGGGAATTCACTTTGAAACATGGCCTCCCCGTGCCGCCCCGCAGTGGACTTTTATGAGGTGAATGTCCCAATCCACAGTGGCATGATGGCAGAGACCCTGCAGGAGGCATCTGGTTTTCACTGCAAAAAAAACAAAAAAACAAAAAAACAAATCTCCTTGTGACTTGAACATCAGGCACCACAGCCTTTGATCGACAGCTACGGAACTTAGAAATTGATACCCAAAAAACACCGTGGAGGAAAGAAGCCAAGAGGTGCCAAGGCACAGGTTGAAATACGTCTTCCTTCCCTCCAGCCCCCAACCTTCTTTTCTATTTATTTTGGGGGGGTGGGGAGGAGGGGACTGGAGCGATAGCACAGTGGGTAGGGCATTTGCCTTGCATGCGAACAACCGGGGTTCGATTCCTCCATTCATCTCAGAGAGCCTGGCAAGCTACCGAGAGTATCCCGCCCACACGGCAGAGCCTGGCAAGCTACCCGTTGCATATTTGATATGCCAAAAACAGTAACAATAAGTCTCACAATGGAGACGTTACTGGTGCCCACTCGAGCAAATCAATGAATAGTGGGAGGACAGTGGACTGTGCTACAGTGCTTCTTTTTTTTGGGGGGGGGGTTCACATCTGGCAATGCACAGGACTCATGCACTCAGGAATTACTCCTGGCGGTGCTCGGGGGACCATATGGGATGCTGGGAATCGAAGCCAGGTCGGCTGCGTGCAAGGCAAACGCCCTACCCATTGTACTATCACTTCAGTCCTCTGTTTATTTTTTTTAGAATCTGGAACAGGAGATGAAATGGAAAACGAAGTTGAAGAAGTTGGTTCAGAGACGGAGATGTCAGTACACGGCACGGGCCAGCTCCAGGAGAGGTTGCGCCCTGGAACGGCCGAGCACTTGGCCACAAGTCCCTGCGGTGGCGGGCGGGGTCCTTCCCACTGTCACCACCATCCCCATCATCACCTGAAAGCACTTTAAAAGGGGAAGCCTCGGTTTTCCCTAGCCGGCTCAACATCCCACACGGTAAACAAGCCTGCAGATTCCTGGGCTTTTTCTGAGAATGGAAAGTTAACAATTTCCCAGGAGCCTGGATCCGGCCCCACACCCCCGGCTCCCAGGACGCCTGGAGACTCCCAGGCAAAGCCCAGGAAAACGGTCTAAAGGGCCCCGAGTCAGCCCGCCCTGCGAGATCCTGGCATTCTCTGTCCCGTTCTGGGCACTTACGAAGCGGCACAGGGACCGTTCTCTAGTGGAAACCCCCGCACAGAGAGCCGCGGTGCACCTGGCCCTGCGCTGAGTTCCTCCCCGCGGGGCCTGTCTGCTCCTTGGGCTCTCCAATAAGCCTTTTCTGTGTCCAACTCTGCGCCTGAGCACCATCGTTACTCGATTATTTTCATTCTTGAACGTGCTGAGGACTCTGGGAGCCGTGGACCAATGCAGAGTTGGGTAGAAAAGCATTGCTGGGCACGGGCACGCAGTTTATTTTATTTTTTACAGGGCTGGAGCAATACAACAGCGGGGAAGGCGTTTGCCTTGCACACGGCGGACCGAGGTTTGATCCCCAGCATCCAATACGGTCCCCTGAGCACTGCCAGGAGTAATTACTGAGTGCAGAGCCAGGAGTAACCCCTGAGCATCGCTGGGTGTGACCCAAAGAGCAAATATACATATATATATATATATATATATACATACATATGTATATATATATATTATTTGGGGGCACTCAGTACTTATTCACTATATAAACGAATGTGTGAGAGAAGCGTGATTAGGGTGGTTAAAGTAGTTCTAAAATACTTTCCAGGGTCTTCAGATAAGCTGGGCAAGTTGGATGACTTTATTCCTTTTTGAAGTGTCAAAAGAGTAACAGCTGTAATTTATTAAAAAAAAAAGTATTATACCTTAGTGTCTGAAATAGTGCAGTAAATCTGAATTCGGTACTATATATATATGCATACATAGATATTCCGTGGGATAGAAAAATACTTACTCATAGCCCTGTCATTGGTGATGACACCAGGATATCTAACGTTGACGGGGCACGGTTTAAAGGATGCCTTCAACCCCTCCCAACTCTAAGGGGGGGGGTCCTACACTTAAAAAGTGTCCTTCAAAGGATGACTCACACTAGACAATCATAAAAAGAACACAGGCGGAACTGGAGCGACAGCACAGGGGGGAGGGCGCTCGCCTTGTACGTGACCTACAGCGGGTTCCACCCCTGGCATCCCTACAGTCCGCCGAGCACCACCAGGCGTGAGTGCTGAGTGCAGAGCCTGGAGTCAGCCCCGAGCATCACCCAGTGTCCTTCCCGCACACCACAGCATCCCCTGAGCTCAGCTGGGCCGGAGGAGGTGGTGTGTGTGTGTGTGTGTGTGTGTGTAGGGGGTGTGTGTGACTGCTGCCAGCACTGAGGTGGCAGAGGTGGCCAAAAGGGAGAAGCAGAATATTGAGGGGCCCTCATCCCCTCCATACTTCACTTTCCGTCTTCTAAGAGACTGGCTGAGGAGCCGGGAGCCTGGGGCGGGGTCAGTCTCTGTACCCAGGGGGGTACCGCTGTTTCAAATGTCTTTCCTCTGCTCACCCTGCAGTTCTGGGGAAGAAGCCCCCCACCCACAAAAGGGGTGTTAGAAGGTCTGTGATGCTGCAGAGGGGAGCCGGAGGGGCGCCAGGGGAAAACAAACAAGCAAACAAACAAAAGAGCTCCTGCAGTGGGTCCTTTTAAACAGGACCCAGGGCTGGAATGGTGGCACAGCGGGGAGGGCGTTGGCCTTGCACGCAGCCGACCCGAGTTCGATTCCCAGCAGCTCATCCCCGAGCACCGCCAGGAATAATTCCTGAGCACAGAGCAGGAGTAACCCCTGTGCATCGCCGGGTGTGGCCCAAAAAGAAAAAGAGGGGGCTGGAGCGATAGCACAGCAGGGAGGGCGTTTGCCTTGCATGCGGCCGACCTGGGTTCGATCCCCAGCATCCAATAGGGTTCCCTGGGCACCGCCAGGGGTAATTCCTGAGTGCAGAGCCAGAAGTAACCCCTGAGCATTGCTGGGTGTGATCCAACAAGCAAATAAAATAAAATAAAATAAAAATTAAAAAATTAAGATGATTAAAAAAAAAAACAAAAAGAAAAAGAAAAAAATAGTCCGTCAAACAGGTAAGGCAGGGGGTGGCACTGGACGGGACAGGGGGCAGCCTGACGGGGGCAGAGAAAGCGCTTCCGTGTCAGTTCTGAGGGGTGGGGCAGACCAGGCAGAAGGCGCCTGCCTCGCGTGTGGCAGACCCAGGCTTGACGCCACTGTCCCAGCTGGACCCCCGGCCCTGCCAGAAGTGACCCCCTGAGCACACAGCCAGGGGTAAGTCTTGAGCACTGTGGGGTAGGACCCCCCAAACCCAAACAACAATGATAACAGTAACGGGAGGGTAGGTGGCTGGCGGGGGTGGGGGAAGAGGAGATCAAAGGACGCCCCCAGACCCCAGCTAGGCAGCCCGTCTCTTCGCCTACCTCACCTCACCAGAGAGGGTCACCCCTGCACAGGGCACCATGGCCAGAGGTTAAGGGAGGTCAAGGGGCCCAGAAGCCACCAGGGCACTCGTGGCCACGGCAGAGCAGTAGCCCCAGCAAGGGGACGCAGGGGACAGGGGTCCGGCTGCAGATTCCAGCCCAGGAGCATGGACAGAGAAGGGCGCAGAGTCAAGCCCAGGCCACTGGACACTGAGGGGGAGGAGACGGTGCAGACCAGGCTGTCATGATCAGGCGTCGGGGGACAGGGCGAGTGACACCATCCATGGGTGAGAAAGGAGAGGCCTGGCCCTCGGGGAAGCACCCGGACCCGCTCCTTAAACTGGGCAATAACCGTCACTCCTGCAGCATCTGGGTTTCCTCTGCCCATCCCCCCTCACCGCCTCGAGGAGGGGCTCAGGAATCAACTCCACCTTCGAGGCAGCACTGTAGTACTGTCGTCCCCTTGCTCATCGATTTCTCGAGCGGGCACCAGTCACGTCTCCATGGTGAGACTTGTTGTTACTGTTTTTGGCATATCGAATACGCCCCGGGGAGCTTGCCAGGCTCTGCTGTGCAGGCAGGATACTCTCGGCAGCTTGCCGGGCTCTCCAAGAGGGGCGGAGGACTCGAACCCGGGTCAGCCGCGTGCAAGGCAAACGCCCTACCCGCTGTGCGGTCGCTCTGACCCATCTTTGAAGTCACAAGGCCAAAGCACCCACCTTTGAAGTCACAAGGCCAAAGCACCGACTCTGACCCCAAGAGCGGTATCCCGCAGTGCGAAGAGATGAATCAAAGCGAGTGTTGCACAAAACCACCACTGCTACAGTTTCTGGGAAGCAAAGCAGGTCCTGCTTGCAAGTGCCGGGGAGGCGTGTGGGACTGGGATGAGGGTTCCTGTCTGCCCGCTGGAGGTGAGAGCTTTAGAGGAGGAGGGGAGAGGAGGGTAGGGGGAGGGGGTGGGGATGGTGCCGGTGTGTTGCCCTAGAACCCGCGGAAAGCATCCCGCCCACCCATGCCTGACATGCACCCAGCTGGCGCTTTAGCGGGTTCTCAGCGGTAAGACCAGCCGACCCTGGTCCCAGGGCACCGGCCAGTCTCTCGCCACCTCCTCAGCTGGGGTTGGCTTCCTCGGGCTCCAAGCCAGGAGACGTGTTTTCATTAAGGAGTTTCTATTTCGGGGGAGGAAAAAGCTGAGGTTCCAGTGGAATTCCATCAGTCCCATTACGGCATTCCTCGGGCCGCGTTGGGGTGACCTCAGCGCGCCCAGTATCCAGGCGGCCAGGGATAAGGACTGTCCGTCCATCCCTAGGATAAGTTACCATGAAAGTGTGTGTGTGTGTGTGTGTGAGAGAGAGAGAGAGAGAGAGAGGAAAGCACATACACACACAACACACACACTCACACACTCACTCATTCACTCACTCATTCACTCACTCACTCACTCACTCACTCTTATCTAATTTCCCAGCCTACAAGGATTTAGTGAGGCTGGAGAGATGGCACAGCAGGTAGGGTGTTCACCTTTCACTCGGCTGACCCGTGTTTGATTCCTCCGCTCCTCTCGGAGAGCCCGGCAAGCTACCGAGAGTATCCCGCCCACACGGCAGAGCCTGGCAAGCTACCCGTGCATATTGGATATGCCAAAGACAGTAACAGTAAGTCTCACAATGAGAAACGTTACTGTGCCTGCTCGAACAAATTGATGAGCAACGGGATGACAGTGACAGTGACAGTGATGAGGATTTAGTAATTGAGGACTGTTCATATAGAATAATCCAGCTTTGGGGTGCAGATGGAGCATTCTGACCCAGAGCGTCTGAGAAACGGTGAGGGTGTGTCAGTTGTGTTTCTGTCTCCTCTAGAACGCTGATAACATATAACACGGCTTGGGCGGGCAGGATCTACCCTTGTCTTTCGCTTGCAAATTTCACACTGGTTTCTGTTCCAATGACCTGTGCCCGTAGCTGGCTGGCCAGGGGTGTCTGGCGTTGGCTCTCGTGCCTGCGTCCCCAGTTCCAGTTCCTTTAGCTGGGTGACCAGGACCCCGTGGCCAACCGCCTTTCCTACTGCCTCAGAGGTGATGGGAAAGGTCAGCATGAGGCTCCAAGCCTGGGGAACCTTGGAAGCCGCAATACCAACAGGCCCCATCGTGACCTATGCCTTTTTGCTTCTATACACTATACACTGTAGAAATTTAATTGCACCAGAGTGTGTAATGCCCACAACAGGAAATTTCCCAATGCTGAGCCCGCTGACATCCTCTCGTGTCTCTCCAAAGGATGTCAGTGACTTGCATTATTCTTTACAAGGAAAACGAAGACTAATTTTTAATGGGGAGTGGCTACACCCAGCAGTGCTTGGGGGTTACTCCTGGCTCTGACTTGGGGGACCATGTGGGGTGTCAGAGCTGGAACCCAGTCTGCCGTATGCGAGGCAAACCGCTTACCTCCCCCGATTCTATCTCTCTGGCCCCCAAATGCAGACTTTCAGTGAGCATCCATCCATCTATCCCCCCATCCATCAGCCCATCCATTCATTCACGTGTCATCCACTCATCACCTAATTCATCCATTGTGCATCATCTGCCCCCTTCGCCCTCCATCCGTCCACCCAGCCACCTGCCCACTCTCCTTCCATCCACTGCATCTACCCTCTGTCCACCCACCCCTCGTCCCCCAGCCCCCCGCCATCCATCCCCCTGAGCTTGCTTCCATCCATTCCTTCTTTCAGCCCAGCACTTTGCTAAGTACTGGAGGTTCAAGGGGAACAAGATAAGCAACAATCACTGCCCTCACCGAGTCCCTGTTCAGGATGGGGAAAAAAGAAAGAAGAATAGGAGCTGTGTGTGTGTGTGTGTGTGTGTGTGTGTGTGTGTGTGTGTGTGTGTATCCTGTTCCACTTGCAGTTTTGCTCGTGGCTAGTGCCGGCAGCGAGGCAGAGTGAAGGGGTAGCAGCAGTTGGGGAGGGGAGATGCTGAGAGCCTTGGAAAGGGGGGGAGGGGGTAAGGTGCTGGCGAATAGGAGGTACAGAGCTGCCTGCCAGAGGCAGAGCGAGGCAGGACAGAGGAAGGCAAGGCAGGGAGAGGCCTCCAGCTACCGTTCTCACAGCGCTTGTACATTCAGAACAGAACGAAGGGGCAGGGGGAGGAAGCAAGCTGTCTAGTGAGGCATGGACTGTCCACGAAGGCCCCTCTACCTCCCCCGACTCCCCTCTCTGCCACTCTCCTCCACCCCCCAGCCAGCACCTCCCCGTCTCCTCCCAGCCTGCCAAACTCCTATT
Source organism: Sorex araneus (assembly GCF_027595985.1). Classification (NCBI taxonomy): domain Eukaryota; kingdom Metazoa; phylum Chordata; class Mammalia; order Eulipotyphla; family Soricidae; genus Sorex; species Sorex araneus. Next base: position 198,177,045 of record NC_073303.1, read on the forward strand.
CATCCTTAAAAACCCACCCTTCCAAACCAGGTCTGCTCCCCGCCTGGCCAAACCCACTCTCTCTCCTAATCCCACTTGGGGGTCTCTCCCTGGTCTTCCCCGCAACCTCCCTGGGGCACGAGGGTATGAGGCTCCGTTGGCAGTGCCCTGGAGAGACGGGTGGAAGTCGAAATGCAGGGGTGGTGCCAGGGAAGGGGCGAGGCGGGCACAGAGGCAAGGCTCACCGGGTCCCACGGGCCCCCGGACACTGGTGCTCCCAATGTGGGGGTCACCCTGGTAGTCAGCCTGACCAAAACCCAACGTGCCATCCGTCTGGGGCTGGGACAGGGCGCATGCGCAGGCAGAGAACTCTGACGCACAGGTGCCAATCACACGCCCAGGGGTGCTTTCTCTGCCCCCGTGCGCCGTGGGGGCTCCCGGCTTTCCCATCAACTCCGTGGGCCCCCTGGACCTCAGCCCCCAATGAAGCCTTCTGTTTCTTCTGCTGACGTGTCGAGGGCACGTGGTCTGGAAAACTCTGTGATGTGTGGGCAGAACCGAGTCAGCTTCACTGTCAGGGTTTGTCTGGTGTGTGATGTACACGGTGGCCCATGGCGTGGGGTGGAATCTGTATTGAATTTTCAAGTCTGACGCTTTTACCGGTAAACTTATTCCCAGAACCTCACATAGTAACTGAGGTTCAGGGTGGGGGGGACGGGCAAAACGCTTGGGGACCCTTTGTCAAAGCTGCAGTGTGACCAAGTTGGCAACTTGCCTGCTGCTTCACGATGATCAAGTGTAAGAAAGAAGAGGACAGCGATTCCTTGGCGATCTCTAAGAGCAGTTCTCCCTTCTTGGTTCACTTTTCAGAAATAGGCAGCTATTGCTATTGCTAATTAGCTATTGCTAATGACTCTGCTTGTGACAGGTGACGCCCGCCAGGCCTCGGGGAGGGCCTGGCATGAGACCAGAAGAGCAGACGAGTTGGCCTGGCACCACTGATGGGGCATCATACCCAGACATGCCCAGTGGGGGCTGGAGAGATAGCACAGCGGGTAGGGCGTTTGCCTTGCACACGGTCGACCCAGGTTTGATTCCCAGCATCCCATATGGTCCCTGAGCACCGCCAGGAGTGATTCCCGAGTGCATGAGCCAGGAGTAACTCCTGTGCATCGCAGGGTGTGACCCCCTAAAAAAAAAAAAGCAAAAAACCCCACAAAAACAGAGATGCCCAGTGGCCACTCCAGACTTTGTGCTCAGGAGTGACACCTGGCCGTGGAGCTGGGAATCGAACCAGGGTCAGCCTCATGCAAGGCGAGCGCCTTAAACCCTGGTGCTGTCTCTAAACCTAAGGGGAAAGTAGGCAGATCTGGAGGACGACGGCCGAGTCTGCTCTGAAATGAACTCTGAAAGGTGTGTTGTGACGGAAACGCACCTTTGGGGCGAGGGGCATCACTCGCCTGAACCTGCTGGAAAAAGGACCAGCAGTGGGAAGAAAGAGGAATAACAGGAAGAAGAAAGCAGAATAGTACAGCCCCGCTGCAGACGCGGAAAAGAGCCAGGCAAGCCCGGAATACCATTTGACACCTTGCCTATTACTAATACTTTCAACAACTTAAATGAAAAATAGGGGTGGCCTCCGGTCACCAGAGATAAGAGCCTGGGATGAAATGGTGCAATGGTGCGTTGTTAGCAACTGTGTTCTCTTGTGGTGGAAATCAAAAGATTTAAAAAAACAAACAAACAATGCAATCTTCAAAGAGGTAGGAGGGAAGTGATAAAGAAAGGAAAAGAGAAAGAGGAAATAAAATCAAATGAGATGGAATAAAATAGCCAGTGAAGGCACAGGGGGCCAGGGACACGTTCCTTGCACACACCTGCCCTGGGGTTCTATCCCCAGCCCTCCATCTGGTCCCCGGAACCACTTAGGCAGTGCTCCCTGAGCACAGAGCCAGGAGGAGGGCCCCCTAACCAAAATATAAATTAATGAGAGGGAAGGGCCACCGGATTGAAGGAAAACAGGGCGGAAGAGCGTGTTCAGACTCAGACCCCGAGCAGGAGGTCACAGTTCATGGGAGATTTCATCTTGCTAAATTCCATGTGAGCTTGAAATCCCATTAACTCTTGTTTCCTTGATTACCTCAGTCTTTCCTTAGCACATGAAGGTTAACCACCCCTCTTTAACGTCTTGGAAACGCTTTGCTTGCAAGACTTGGGGTGGAGAAAACAGCTCCGGGCAAATTAAAATTCTACCTCAAGGCTTGGAGGGCATGAAGGGAGGCAACATTTGCCGGGTGACGCCCTGGGCCAGCCTCCCTAATTAAGCATCCCTGCCTGGCTAGCTCTCCGGACAGCATTCCTCTCCAGACCCACCTTTGCTATAATTACTGATGTTAACGCTGTTCTCTCGGGCAGGCACACATTACTGGGATGACCAGAGTCTGCACCAGAACTGCGGTCTGGGATGGGGCCAGTGGTCCTGGGCCCGGACAATCCCCAGGCGGCAGGCCCCTTTGCTTTCCGAAGGCACACAACACAGCCACTTGCAAGCACACACGCACATCTGTGAACACGCACGCGCACGCACATACACATGCACGGGCAAGCACACACACGTACATGCATATACACGCATACACATGCACATGCAAGCACCCATTAACATGCATATGCACACACACATGCGCACACATGCACTCACATGCACATGCAAGGACATACATGCAGGCACACCCGTGCACAAGCACATAGTCACTCACAAGCACACACACACATGCATAAAACATGCACGCACTGTGCACACACGCACATAGCCACTGGCAAACGCACACACCTGTGCACACACACATATGCATGCGCACTCACACAAATGCACATGCACACACATGCACACAGCCACTTGTAAACACGCACACCTGTGCACACACATATGCATACACATACACAGACATGCACATGCACACACTCCCATGCATTCGTAAGCACACACACGCACATGCACACAGACACACGTGCACACCCATGCACGCGTGCGTGCGCAAATACGTGCACGTGCACACATGCACACACACACACACTGTGGCTCGCGCTCACCCCCCCTGCCGCACTCCCACCCCTCTTGGGAGAACAGACTCCCACGCAGTCTGGGTGGCCCACTTCTGAAGGTTCTCTCAGGTTCATGCAGACCCCTGTGGGCCCCCCTGCAGACTCAAGGGGCAGGTGGGGGGGAGGGGAGACTCCGGGACGGGAGAGAAGCCCCAGTTTTCCGTGGCAAGGCTCCATGGGCCGTGTGACCACATCGCCCTAAAAACCAGGCCGTTTTGGGGTGGTTGCTTGGTTGGTTGTTTTCATTTTTTTGGCAAGGGCGGGATGAAAGTGGGTCTTGCTTAGTCTTCTCCGGCCCTGCACTGGGGTCCCCGGGTCTGACTGAGAAGTCCACACCAGCTGCTGCACTCTGTGTGCTTGCGCAGGCTCCCGGGGGTCGAAGGAGAGATTTCCCCTGTGGCCTGGAGCAGGCCCTGCCACAGCGTGGCCGGGTGACGGGGCATCCTTCCACAGAGCCAGCCATGCCAGCCCTGGAGACTGGCACCTGCGGTCAGTGCCCAGACCGTCAAGCACATGCACTTGACTAGGACAACACGGGCCCATGGTGTTACATGCCAAGAACCCTCGCCCGACCCCCGGCACATATTCCTGCACCCATATCCTGACCTTTTGTTTATTTATTTATTTTGCTTTTTTGGGTCACACCCGGCAATGCTCAGGAATTACTCCTGGCGGTGCTCAGGGGACCATATGGGATGCTGGGGATTGAACCCGAGTCGGCCTCATGCACGGCAAACACCCTGCCGGTTGTCCTATTGCTCCAGCCCCATATCCCGACCGTATCCGTCTCCTTTCCCACCCGCAGAGGGCGGCCCCACCTTCAGCCCTACCCCGGTGTTTCAAACTCGGGGGCTGTTAGTTTTAAATCAGGTCTCACTAGAAGCAAAATACCTGGTTTCTCGTGTGTGTGTGTGTGTGTGTGTGTGTGTGTGTGTGTGTGTGTGTGTGTGTGTAGAGTGGCATGGAGGAATGATGGGGTGGCAACACAAGGATGTGGCAATAATCCTGGTCCTCTCTGGCCCACAGGCCTGTGGTAAACCCAAGCTCTCCAAAATACCTACAGACTCACGGCTCCGGAAGCTGAAGCCCTCAGAGGCTTTGGCCTCGAGCTAACACACTCCGTCATCAAGAAAAATAAAATAAAGAAACACAAAACAAAACAGATTAGTCACCTGCGCTGAGCCAGGCTGCGAGAGGTGGAGTGCGGGTCACTGACCCAGTCAGTCCAGGGCCCGGAATGTCCTGCGGCCCATAATCGACTTCAACGAAGGCGGCCAGTTAGAGCCCCGGCAGCAGGGCTCTGAGGCAGTTATTACTTCTTCCGGGGCCCGTGCACGAGTCTGACACAGTTCCACGGGGGGCTCCCCGAGCCTTCGCAGAACGTTCTCTCCTGTACTCCTGAAACTGTCACGCCCGCGAAGTGGTTAGCAGAGAGGTGACCTAGATTTGGCTCCGGCACTTTGCATAATGCCACTGGATTCGCTGCCGTTTGCCTGTGAGATGTGACGACGGGTCCCCGTGTGTGCCCTGGGAGGGGGGTGGCACGGCCAGGAACCATCACCATCACCCCCATCACCCCCGCCTCCCCCCCCCCCCCCCGCCAACATACAGCAGGTTTAGAGCAATGAAGCCCACAAGGTTTTGTAGCAAATCAGAAATGGCCCAGAGGGGCTGGAGCGATAGCACAGCACAGCGGGGAGGGTGTAATACGCCTTGCATACGGCTGACCCGGGTTCGATTCCCAGCATCCCATATGGTCCCCCGAGCACCGTCAGGAGTAATTCCTGAGTGCATGAGCCTGGAGTAACCCCTGTGCATCACCAGGTGTGACCCAAAAAGAAAAAAAAAAGAAGAGAAATGGCTCATAGTCAGGTGTTTGGGGGCAGGGGTGAGCTCTTTGAAAGCTACCTTTTGTTTGGGGGCCCACAAAAGTTATATATATATATATATAACTGCCCTTGAGAAAATCTCTGGTGGGGTCTCATTTCTCTCCTGTTGAATCCACAGAGCGGGACACTCTGCCTGACTTCCCCCTTCTGAGACACCCTCCCTGGGCTCTTCTGTCCGGAAGGCCCCTGCAGGCACTATGCCCCACAGGAGAGGTGACCCTGGGTGCCCACCTAGAGGGATCAGCGACGGGGTTCCTGCAACTCCCACCCCCAAATAAGCCACTAGCATGACAGCTGCTGGCCGCTTCCAGACTCCAAAGAAAGGTTCCCGAGCAGGCGTGTGTCAGGGAGAGCCCCAGGACCAAGTCTGGGAAAGGGAAGGGGAGCGGGGTGGGGGTGGGGGCGCGGTGGGATGGGGCGGGAGCTCGGGCCAGTGGGGGGTCACAGTGGGGGGCCGCACTGACCCCATGAGGGTCCTCACTGGCCTTGGTGCCTCCTAGGGGTCAGCGCTGGGTTGCAACTTCCCTCCTCGGAAGGCGACACTTGACAGATGGCGACGCCCAGTCAGATGGGTGACACCCAGCCAGTCGGCCTCCTCGCTTAAAGGAAGAGGGCGGGGGGGGGGGGGGTGCAGACCCTTCACATCCGAGGGGAGCTGGGGTACACTGCTGGGTCCCCAGCCAACGCACCAATCAATGGACAAAGCAGACCCAAGGTCAGGGGCCCAGCAAGACCCAAGACCAAGGGATCGTGAATTGAGTCAGAGGGACCGGGACAGACACAGAATCGAACCCAGGTTGGTCACTCATCTGTGGGATGGAGAAAAAGACAGGATGAGACTAATACTCAGGGACAGTACAAGCAAGGGCCATGAGAACTGGTCCAGGTTGGCAGCCTGGGAGAGGAGGCCGGGCTGGGAAGAAGGCAGCTGGGATAGAGAAGGGACCTCTCGGGCAATGATCACTGGGAATGGTCTCTCTGGAGAGGAACTGCACGCTGAAAGGTAGCACTGTAGCCCCGTTCATCCGTTTGCTCCAGCGGGCACCAGTCACGTCTCCATTGTGAGACTTCTTACTGTTTTTGGCATATCCAATACGCCACCAGGAGCTTGCCAGGCTCTGCCGTGCGGGCGGGATACTCTCGGTAGCTTGTCGGACTCTCTGAGAGGGGCAGAGGAATCGAACCCGGGTCGGCTGTGTGCAAGGCAAATGCCCTACCCGCTGTGCTCCAGTCCCGCTGAAAGGTAAGGGAACAGATATGATAACCTCCCAGTATCTGTATCACAAACCATAATGCCCAGAGACAGTGAGAGACAGACAGAGTGAGAGTGTGTGTGTGTGTGTGTGTGTGTGTGTGTGTGTGTGTGTGAGAGAGAGAGAGAGAGAGAGAGAGAGAGAGAGAGAGAGAGAGAGAGAGGGGGAGGGAAGGAGGGAGGGAGGAAAAGTGCCGGCCATAGAGGCTGGTGGGGGCTGGGGGTGGCGGGAGGGGGGGCTAGGGACCCTGGTGGTGGGAAACGCGCCGTGCTGAAGGAACGGGTGTTGGAACATTGTATGACTGAAACCCAACCAGGAGCAGCTCTGTAACTGCGTATCTCACGGTGATTCAGTAAAATAAACAAGTAACAGGCTGGAGAGATGAGCCGGGGATTAAGGCCCTGGCTTGTGTGTAGCTGACCTTGGTCCATCCCTCGCACTGTCCCGTCCCCCCGGGCACTGCCAGGATGGTCCCTGAGCACAGAGCCAGGAATGAGCCGAGAGCGCTACTAGGTGTGACCCCTAAACACCACCCCCTTCCAAAAAAAAAAAAAAAGATGAATAACAAAAGTCCCAAGTCCAAGGACCCAACAAGCTTCAAGGCTAAGGATTTGCAACCTAAGCCCATGGTCTGGAATGTCTAGCAGGACAGACCTCAGACTGGACAGCAGGAAAATCACGCAGGTTCCATTCCAGACCATTTAGCTCATCTCCCTACAGAGTCCCAGAAGGGGTAGGGCTGAGTCAGCAGTCCAGTGGCCGCCTCCACCGGAAGAGAATCCCCAATCCCGTTGGGACAGGGGGTGTGGGGGGAGGCGAGGGCTGAGCCGAGGACCCCTCCCTGCAGAGCTGTGGATGCAAACCCGGCCTTGCAGCACACGAAACACTGGCACACAGCAGATGAGAACTGTTTACGGACCCCCAAAGGCGTGCACAGTACTGTGAAGAGGCGGGGGGGACAGGGGGCGACTGCCGACCCACAGTGTTGGCTGCTGTGATGCCATTTCGGTGAAAAGCAAAAAAAGACTAAGTGGGTGCAGTGGTCTTCAAGAAAACAACAACGCTATTTTTTTTTTAACTGCATTTCAGGTGTACACTGTTCCAACTCTAACCCCTTCCCAGTGCCCAGCACCCGCCCTTAATGCCCCCAGTTTCCCTCCTGCCCCGCCTGAGGCAGGCACTGCCCCCCACGAGCCTAGGGTCCCCTTCCCCGATTATCCCCTGGGCCCGGCCCAGGCCCTTCCTCCTGAGACCAGTGCTCCTGCTCTTCTTTCTACTGCCCTGGGGTTCCTGCTGTCCTCTGACGTCCCGCACACGCGGGTCAGACTGGCACAGTGCACACGGCAGAAAGGCTCTTCCTGTTCTCCCCGGGCCCATGGCGAGGGTCACGCAGGCGTGGGAGCAAGGGCTGTGAGTCAGCGGGCACAGGGGAGGAAGCCCCCACCCCCACGCCCCTCTCGGAGGGTGTGACGGGCCGGGCCCTTCCCTTCCCAGTCCCCAGACCTGCCACTGTGTTGCGCCCACTAACTCCTTGGCGCCTCCCCGGCCCCGAGAGGATCCCAGACCCGCAGACCCTCAACACCGAGTTCGGAGTCTCTGGTGGGGCCCCTCCTGCTGCCAAGACACCGTTCCTTCCCCGCGGGCCGGGACTCTGACCAGGCCAGATCACAGCGGGGGGTCTGTCCAGCCAGGTGCTGTCTTGGTGGAAGAAGGTGTCCACGGCGCAATCTGCAACCCCAGACCCGGATCCCGCAGAGAACGGCCAATGTTCTTCTAAATGTCCCCCATCCCGCCATTGCAGGTGACCATATCTGCCCCCCCCCAAATATATGCACACACACACAGAGACACACAGACACACACAGACACAAAGACACACAGACACACAGACACAGAGACACACACACAGACACACACAGACACAAAGACACACAGACACACACATAGACACACAGGCACACAGACACAGACACACACACAGACACACAGGCACACAGACAGACACAGACACACAGATACACACGGACATAGACACATACACAGAGACACAGATACACACAGACATATACATACACACACAGACACAGACACACAGACAGACACACAGACACAGATACAGACACACAGACAGACACAGATACAGACACAGACACACAGACACACACAGACACACACATAGACACACAGACACACACAGACACAGACACACAGACACACACAGACCACACAGAGACACACAGAGACACAGACACACACAGACACACACAGACACACACAGCAATACCGTCTCTGAGGTCAGACCAGATTCTCCCCAGCACTGCCCGGTGCCGCCCTTGGCACGGGCGTGCCCGTCTCCTGCAGCCCCAGGGCCGCGAGCCACGGCTCTCCCTTCCCCACTGGGGTGGGGGCCTGTCCCGGGCCTGTCCCATCTCCCAAGGCCGCAGGTCACGGAGGGGCAAGAGGCACGTGATTGACGCGAACCCCGGAGCTCCAAGCCTGAGGTGCGGAGGAACGCGTGGCTCGGGCGGGGGAATCCCAGGCTGCCGGGGGGGCTACGGGGAAGCCCCGGGGCCCGCTGGCTCTCCCCGATGGCTACACGTCTCCTTCTCTTCTGTTTTCTGAGCATCTACTTTGGGGAGACTGTTGCGACTAGGAGTGGACTTAGCGGGCAGAGATATGGGCCGGGGGCTAGGGGCGTGCCCCGCTGGCAGCGGGTCCTGGCTCAGTCCCCAGCACTGCAGACGTGCCCTTGAGTACCCCCAGGCACACGAAAAGCAAAGAACCCAGGAACCGACTAGCAGGGCTAGAGACACGGGCAGGGGTGGGCGCACGTGGTCAACCGCAGCATGTGGGCAGTTCCCGCCTGAGGCCCAGCACTGCTCGGCCCCTTGGCACCCTCGGGAGCCACCCCTGGGTTCTGCGGGTACCCTGTCCCCCTGTCCCCCTGAATCAGAGGATGAAAGAACAAGCCTGAAGTGGAGAGGAAGCCCCTGACTGAGGCACGGCCACGGGGCTGCTTTGGGCCACCTGAGCTCCGGGCGTTTGGCTCCCAGCAATAATCACTGGAAAACACTCAGGGGTGGGGCGGGGCTGGGGGCGCGTCAATATTATCCTAATCAGACCTGGAAGGGAAGGACGGAGGGCCTTGGTGAGGAGCGGTGGCCCGAGGGCTGAGACGGAATGGATGGGAAGTGGGCCGGCGGTGGCGGGCCAGACCCCTCACCCGCCCAGAGCACGTGGCACCCACAGCACAGGGGTGGGGATGACGTCTCGGCCTTGCCCTTGCCCTCTAAACTTCGGGATCTTCTCGGTAAGAAGAGCAGGGGAGGCTCCTCTGTCATGGGACAGGGGATGGGGACCCCCCCAATCATGGGGTTCAGCGCAGGGCAGCTCCTGGGATGGTGGTCGGCCGGGCCCCCCACCAATACGGATCTGAACCCCTGGATCTTGTGAGCAAAGCCCCCTAGCTCCCCGGCCCACATTTGGTGCAAGGGGCTTTGCAGAGGCAAAATGAGTTGAGGTCCTTGAGGTGGGAGGCGGTATTGGCTTTATTTTGGGGGGGGCAGGGGGCCACACCCTGCGGTGCTCAGGGCTGATTCCTGCCTCTTTGCTCAGGAACCACTCCCGGCCGTGATTGGGGAAACCACCTGAGAGATTTCTTCATGATTCATTTATTGGGGAGGGGGGAGGTTGAGGCCACATCTGGCCATGCTCAGGTCTTACTCCTGGCTCTGTGCTCAGGGATCATTCCTGGGGTGCTCAGGGGGACCCTGTGGGGTGCCGGGGATTGAACCTGGGTCAGCCACATGCGAGCCTTGTGGTGCTTTGGCTCCGGCCACCTGGGGGAGTTAGTTTTGAGGGGGTTTGTTCCATGTGGTGGCAGGGCTCCTCTGAGAGCAGGGAGGAGTGTCCCTGCAGGAGATAAGAGGGGATGAGAGAAGCCAGGAGGGCTTCATTGGCTGAGAGGTGGCATTTCACAGCTCCTGGGACCACGGTCAACCCTTCGGGACTGGCTGTACCCTGCTCACCCCCAGGGTGCGGGGGAAGCGAGACCTCCAGAGAGGTAAGATAACTGTTGTCTGCGGTTTGTAGCTGTTCTCTTTGGGGGTGATGCTTTGTGGTGGGGGGAGGGGCACAGAAAAGGAATCCAGGCTTTGAGAGAGGCCGCCTCGCAGAACTGGGGCAGCACAGAGGGGAGGGAAGGAAGATAGATCGCGGAGGCTCTTTATTTAAAAAAACAAACAAACAAAACTTTATTTAAAGACCATGGTTTACAAAGATGCTCACAACACAGTAGTTATGGGCTTCTGATGTTCCAACACCAATCCACCCCGAGCCCGACCTTCCCTCTCACCCCCTCTCACCCGTGTCCCCATTTCCCGAGCCACTTCTTGCTGGGGGCCTGGTAGCAGAGTCCTGGGTACAGTTCTCAGCGGTTGGTGCAGCGCCCACAGGCCCCGCCTGCTGCAGAGCCTGAGCTTTCCCGCCAGGCTCAGAGCCCTGAATGCCCTTCTCTGACCAGGAGGCTTGAAAACTGGGGCTCCCAGGATGGCGGCAGCATCGTGTCACCCAGGAATCTGCCAGGAATGCAGATTTTTTTGGTTTGGTTTTTGGTCCCACCTACTGCATCTCACCACCCTAGAAACCCGCCCGCCCCCCCATGATCCTTCCACCCAAGACCCCTGGCCAGGACATGCCGCTGGGCTACGGCGAAAGAAAACACGCAGAGAATGGAAAAGAAGCAAAGACGGCCAGCTGACTGACAAGGGCTCGGCAGCCCAGGAACTCCGAGAACCATCTCACACAACCTGACAATCAACTATAACATCAGTAGGAAAACAAAACAGGCGGACTGGGAGAAAAGTGCTCATCAGCGCTGCCACCAGGGAAATGCAAAGGTGAGGCTCCACCTCACACCTGCGAGAGAGGGGCCCGGAGCCAAGGGCCAGGGGACGGCCAGAGTGGGGGAGTGTGTGGGGGGAGAGGAATTCTCACCTTTATGGGAGGGAGGCCCAACTGGGACGGTCACTTTGGAACATGCCTAGGAGCTGCCTCCAGAAGGTAGATAACAGAGCGCCCCCGGCATTCCCGGTCTGGGTACCCATCCAAGGAATACGAAATCACGAGCGCAATAAAGTTATAAGGGAGTATCTTGAAATAGTGTATGCCTACAACTCAACTACCAATAACTTTGCAAATGATGGTTCCTTAATTAAAATAAATAAGAATAACGATGATATAAACAGCCCGGCGCGGAGTCCAGTGGCACAGTTATGGGAAGCAGCCGTGAGTACTGGATGGTGGCCGATGAGGAGATTATCTGGCACTGTTTTCACTTGGGGCACCCCAGAAGGGGGCGGGGAGGACTCTCACCTGCCCCAAGGGACCCCCGCCCCCCCTGCAGCTGACCTCCACAACCCAACCGCCGCCACGCTCCAGGCCGCTTTCCACACGCTCGGGCCGAGCTCCATGTATGAGGGAACAAATTCCTTTGTTCACATCATGAGACACTCCCTACTCATTTTCCATAATTACCACCCCATATTTGATTGGAGGCAAGGTGGAGCCAATGCCACCTGAACCCTTGCGCTCTCCTGAACCCGGCTCACCATCTCGCCTTAGACAACGTGTGGCTCAGCACGCCAGGCATGGAACTCCACGCGTGATCCCTGCTGGAACTCTATGTGTGATTCCTGATGGACATTGCCGGCTGTTTTGCAAGATTCGGACAGAATGGCATCGGCGGGGCACAGAGAAACCAAGGGGCTGGCTTCAGCATTGCCACCTGCCCCAGCCGGGACGAGTCGCAGCACCATTGGACATAGAGCCATGGTGGCAGTGCGCACAGTGGCTCATCCACTGTGGGGTGCTGTCAGCCAACCACCAGATGACCTGGGACTTGGTGCAAGTGTTCGACCTGGCACAGACCCTCTGCGATAGGGTCCTGCTCTGTCAGCTGCTCAACAACCCCTGGGCACACTCCATCAACCTCAAGATGATCAACCTGAGGCCACAGATGTCCCAGGTGCTGCCCAGAGACGCAGGCAGGTGCGTGTTTGTCAGTGTGCAGATCGTTACAACATGCCAGTCGACCAAAAGCTTACATTCGGTAGGCTGGGAACACCTGTAAAGGTGATTAGAAGAGAGGCCGCCCCAAAAGCCTCCATCCCTCTCAGAGAGCCCGGCAAGCTACCGAGAGTATCCTGCCCGCATGGCAGAGCCTGGCAAGCTACCCGTGGCATACTAGATATGCCAAAAACAGTAACAACGATGGTATTCATTCCCCTGACCCAGAAAGAGCCCCCAATATGCTATCAGGCTATACTAGCATGCAATAGGGATGAATGGAGACATTACTGGCACCCACTCAAGAAAATCGATGAACAATGAAATGACAGTGATATAGTGATACAGAATAATAATAATGAAGAAGTTATACTGAAGGAAGCCACGTGCTGGTCAGGAGATGCTTGAATAAAGAAGATGTATGTCTGCCGTGCACTACATTTGAACAACGGAACACTAGTCAGCTATTTAAAAAGAAAAAAGAAACAGACGAAATGCTGCCACTTTCAGCAAAACAGACAGAATGTGAGGGGAGAATCAGGCAAAGTAACATAATTCAGAAGAGTCACATTCTGGAGACTGCATCTCATGGTGCAATGCAGGGGTAGGGCTAAAAACCAGCCAGCATGAATAGAAAGGGAAGGGTCTCTTTGGCCTCACAGCTTGCCCCAGCTTCTGGCTTCCATTCTCTCTCCAGATCCTGTAGGCCAACCCCTGCATGTACAAGGACCAACTGGTGCCCTGATCTCGGAGTCAGGGTTCATCAGTGCTCCCTGACTCCCACTGACTTAAGATCAAAGCCTTTTTCTCCAGACTGCTTCCCCCCATAGAGCACCCCAGCCTCTAACAGCGGAAATATCCACCACCGCAGGAAGTTGACCCTGGACTGCCAGATGCGCCAGATGTGACCCTTTCACACAACTTGCTTGTTCCCTGTTGGCACGAGGGACAAGAGCATCTGGGCAGTCCTAGGTCTTGTGTTGGAAGACGACCGACCTCCTGTGGCCTGTTGTCCACGGCTCTCGGACTCTGGGTCCCCGGGGGTGGGGTGGGGTGGCTCGGTGGGTTGGCCTTATGTTGGCTGAACGACCACGAGTTAATGATCAAACTCTCTGTAAATGCCAGAGTATAGATCTAGAAGGAGGAATTCATAGACCAGAAGAGGCCATGGGGGCCCTAAAACATCTTGTGAGTGAGCACATTTCAACATGGCTTGGAAGACTAGGAGCGGTTAAGACGGCGGAGGAGGCATTTTACACAACTTTAGAAAGTCCCCTTGGGCCCGGCAGCTCTCACCACCCCTCCCCTGAGCCCTAAGCCTGGCATCTAGGTGCAGGCAGAACTGGCCGTGGGCACGGCAGCCCCCCACGCTCTTCACAGTGGACGCGGAGCCTTCAGAGAAACCCAGCTGAGAGGCGGAAGGCACCCAAGTCAAGGCCAGCTCCATCTGCAGGTCAGTGTCAGCGGTGCCCTTGTCCGTCTCAGCCCCTCCCCAGCCCCGCCCCTATCAACATTAGCACCGTCCCATATCAGTGCCAGCTCCACCAGACGTCACTATTAGCCCCGCCTCATGTCGGTCTCAGCTCCGCCCTGTGTCTATGAGCCCCGCCCAGATCAGCATTAGCACCGCCCTGTGTCAGTGTCAGCTCCGCCCATGTCAATATAAGCCCCACCCACATCAGTTTTAGCCCCCCCCCCGTGTCGGTGTCAGCTCTGCCCTGTCTGTAAGTCCCGCCCACATGAGCATTAGCACCGCCTTATGTCAGTGTCAGCTCCACCCATGTCAATATAAGCCCCACCTACATCATTTTTAGCCTCGCCCCATGTCCGTGTCAGCCCCGCCCTGTGTAGCTATAAGCCCCGCCCATATCAGCATTAGCCCTGCTCCCACGTCTGTATCAGCCCCGCCCTGTGTCACTATATGCCCCGCCCACATCAGCATTAGCTCCGCCCCATGTCAGTGTCGACTCCACCTATGTCAATATAAGTCCCACCCACATCAGCATTAGCACCGCCCCATTTCAGTGTCAGCCCCGCCCCGTCAGTGTCAGGCCCTCCCTTTGTCATTGTTGGCTCCAGTCTGCTTTTTTCCAGCTGGGCATCCAGCCCCAGCCCCAGTTTCACATTTTCTAGCCCAAGGTGAGGCCCAAGCAGCCCACGGCGAGCCGGACGCAGCCCCGGGGAGAGTCACTTGAGAAAAGAGGAACCAGAGCTCAGTTCCTTCCTGATGAGAACTGTGGCAGTGTGGGGCAAAGGTGAAGGCTAGGGCTGAAGGGAAACAGCCCAGCGCGCACCCAGCTGGCTGGAGGGATGAGGAAGATCCCTTATGTCCTCAGCCCGGTGAGCCCCGACTTCTCTCCTGCTTCCAGTCACACTAAAGTCAATGTGGGGGGACAGTTCCCCCTCCTGCTGCCCGGTCCTCTGCACTCAGAACCCTGCAGGCTCCTCCCTCCTTCCTCCTTCTTCCTCCTGTCCAAATGCCCACCCCCCACCCCCAATCCCTGTCTCTTTGCCTGCTATGCCCCCCTGCCCCCCACTGCGGCCCCTGCAGATTTTTCAGATGCCCCTAGGGAGAATAATAATAACCCTGAGATCTAAAATTAAGCAGGTCTGTTCCGACAACGTCCTAAGAATAGCCCCAGCATGCCAAATGCACGCATTTAATTTCTTGTTCCGAGGGAGAGAGTGGCCTCTATGAAAGAGCTCGGGGCAGATGCGTTCCGAGGAGCTCAGGTGGCCTCGTAAAGTCTTGGTTGAAAGACACAGACAGGACGGTTGGAAATTAAAAAGAAAACAAAAACAGAAACAAAAGACACGCAAGAACGGTCCTTCACGGACAGAAAGCAAGCCCCCGGACAGACAGACCACGTGCTCGCTGGTCATCTGCAGCCCTGCCAAAAGAAAGTGAGTTACAAAAACAAAGTCGGTAACAGTGAATATTTCGATGACTCAGAAAGAGACTGAAAAATCATACCAGGCCAAAAAAAGTTCACTTTTTTCCCCCTGGGGGCTGTGGGGTAGGGAGGGGGTGGGGGGAACAAGCAGAATCACATAGTAACAACCTCTCAGCACACGTGGCTGAGAACTCATTAAAGGTTGGCCACAAGCAATGACAGAGAAGGACGGACAAACTCTGGGCTTGCTCACGGCTTCTTCTTAGCCTTCGGTTTGCTTTGTGAGTGGTGGTGGTTGTTGCTGTTGTTAAGGTAGAGACGGGGTAGGGGGGGAGCTGGAGCGATAGCAAAGCGGGGAGGGCGTTTGCCTTGCATGCGGCCGACCCGGGTTCGATTCCCAGCATCCCATATAGTCCCCCTGAGCACCGCCAGGAGTAATTCCTGAGTGCATGAGCCAGAAGTCACCCCTGTGCATCGCCGGGTGTGACCCAAAAAGAAAAACAAAAAAAGGTAGAGACTGGGGCCAAAGAGGTGGTATAGTGGGTAGGGAGCTCGCCTTGCGTGCGGCTGACCTGGAGTCCAGGAGTGATCCTGGACACCAGCGCCAGGAACACGCCCTGAGCACAGCTGGGTATGCCCCCCAAACAAACAAAGTAAAAAGGGAGAAACCATTCTCCTTGTTTCACATGAAACAGGCACTTAGCTGAATAGCATATTTTGGTAGAAGTGAGCATATTTAAGTTTATTTGGATTTTTCTTTCTCTTTTGTGTGTTTTTTGGGGGGCCTACACCCAGCAGTGCTCAGGGATCACTCCTGGCAGTACTCAGGGAGACCCAGGGTGGCTGCGTGCCACGCCAGCATCTCTGTTACTATCTCCCCGGCCCCCAGCATTAAGTGATGTGAGAAACCCTGATAATGCTGTCCAGTAACCTAGCAACAGGAGCGGGTGCAAAGACATACCACACACGTGAGTGGGAAAGGAAGATCCTCTCCCACAACACAACAGGGACGAGGCCTTGGCAGTGGAGGCTGGAAAGGGGCACTTCTAAAGCCCTCGAAGCAAAAACGGGTCAAGTGGAAACTCAGGCCCAGAACAAAAACAGAAGGTCGGAGGGCACCGCGGCAGTCCCCGCCGCAGGAAGTGAAGGCCCGTGGCTTCTTCCCTCCACCCACTGCCTGTTTTACAAGAACCCGTCGGTCCCCTTTTAGACACGGAAAGACGCTGTGTTTTTTCCCCCTAAAAGGGGGAACAGGAAAGGCCTGGGTACCGCCTGACCCGCCACCGCCGTGTCCCAGTGGAAATCAGAAGAGGTGGAGAAAATGATCTGGCCTAAGCACAAGACTTACAAGATGTGGGGTGCCCCGGGCGACAAGGGGCACCCAGATTTATGGGCCAGGCGGAGAGCCGGGCGGGCGCTCTGTAAGCGGTGCTCCTTCCTCCGGGGACGCACAGGGTGACAGAATCTTCCAGATAGTCTGGCCACGCAGTGCCCAGGGTCAGGGAGCCTGGTGGCGGGGAGGGACCAGCCTGGCCTCCAGGGACCCGCCCCTCGGGAGCCTGATGCTCTTATCTGGTCTCTTCACACCTGAGAGAGGGACAGTTCGGCAGACAGCCAGGCTGTCATATAAGCCGACTTGCTCTTGTGCCCGCGTGTGCCCTGCTGAGCAGGACGACAGCCCGCGGGTGACAGAGAGTTTGGAAAGCAGAGCGGGGGACCCTGTTGGCCAGGACCCTGAGGCCAGGAGAGGGGCTGGAGCAATAGTTCAGAGGGGAGGGCTTAACCTGCCTTTCACGCAATTGACCCAGGTGATTCCTGAGTGCAGAGCCAGGAATAACCCCTGAGCATCACCAAGTGTGACTCCCTCCCGCCCCCGCAAAAAAAGGCCAGGAGATAGAGGTGAGGTAGCTCCTTGCCCACTAACCCTGCCCCCAGCCCTCAAGCCCCATTCACAAGTTGCACCCCACACCTCCAAAGTAAGGGTTTTAGGAAGTGGGGTCTCTAGCGGGGAGGGTCCCTGGGAGAGTCATTAGATGAGGCCAGAGCTGTGGGAATCCCGGGGTGGGATTCACGTGTCCCCCCCCCCACACACACACCACCCCAAGAAGAGGCCAGGAGACCCAAGCTCACTCACTCTCGGTCACATGGAGACAACCCCAAGAAGCCGGATCCCCCACCTTGCTGGCCAAGTTGACCCTCGACTCCCTGGTCCTCCAGAACCATGACAGGGGACGGCCCCGAGCTCAGGCCGCCCAAGTCCCCAACACTCTGCCACAGCCCCAGAAGTGGGTTCAAGGCCTGTGTCCCCATATCTCCGGCCAAGAGTCGGGAGCCAGCACGGGCTGCTGAGGCCGCCTTCCCAGCCACTGTCTCCCCACCGCCTCTAAACTGAACTGAAACCTTCGGTGGCTTTTAACTATGATGCTTTTGATTATTATTATTATTTTTTTTAACTTTCAAAGCTACACAGGAACTTTCCCCCTCCCCCTCCCCTTTTCGGTAGCATTATTTATAGACTGGGTAATTTGGATTTTGAAATGCATGTATCAATAATCAAATCAGTCCGTTCTCTTCACAAGATGACATTTCCCTGATTTCTGCAAGCGCTCTTTAATGACCTTTTTAAATTGGGAAAGCCGGGTTTGGGGCTTTAAAGTGGGAAAGCGGAATTTTCCGAAGAATAAAAATGATCAAAAGTGTTCAGACAGAACGCGCTCAGGATTCAAAGTCTGTGCACTGGTGAAAATTCAGAAATATGGCAGGAGTACTTTTAATAAACAGTACTTTTAATAAACAGTACTCCGACTGTACTCAGCAAGGCCGACTGAGCGCTGGAGGCCTGCATACGGAGTGTGTGCTCCAACCCCCGAGCACTGTGGATGGAGAAATGTTACTCGCTGTCCTCTATGATGGCTGCTCTGCCTTTCTGTACCCATCAGTCGATTCGCCCATGCCGGGTGCTGACAGCGCTTGGAGAAGGAAGGAAAGTTCTGCCGGTGCTGTGGAGACAAAGCCCCCTCTCCCCTGGCTGCCGGGGTGAGGGGCACCGGAGTTGGTGGAGATCTCTGTGGCCCGCCAGTCCCGGCGGGGCGCCTCCCCGCTTGCCTTCCGTGCTTCCCGCTTTCCCGCTCCATCGAATGCCGCAGCAGGCGGCCATGCGGGTCTGCCTGGTGACTGAGCCCCCCCATCGTGTGCGTGAAAGAGTCCTGCCTCCAGGGGCCAGGGGCGAGAAGCAGAACCAGACAGCCAGTAGCCACTTACAAGAATGGTGACTCCAGGGCCAGGGATGGCAGAACATGCCCCCTAGGATGCACAAGGCCCCGGGTTCAACACCCGCAGAGGAAGTGGGAAGGTGCAGAGTGCCCACAAAGGCACTGCCTAAGGCTCAGCCTCTGATGTGGCCTGTGATCACTTTTGACCGGTCCTTCACAGACGCGGGTGCGAGATGAGACTCACCTTCCCCAGGGCCCATTCTTGGCAGCCAGTGCCCCAAATGCAGTGGTGTTTCTCTCCCCCAAACACACAGTCAGATAACCCTGCCGCTTGGCCCCGCTGTTTCAACTCGGGGTGCCCTGGAGGGGGGTGGGTGAGACCCCCTCCCCGCCCCAGGGGACCCAGCCCCAGCAGCCGAAAACTTCCACAACTCAGTCACGGTCATGCTCACGGCCGCTCTCCACATGCTCGGGCTAGGTCTCACCCACACGTGCAGCTGCTCCTGGACGGATACTTCAAACCACATACTCTACCCATACCCCAGGATTCCCACGCCGCACTGGACAGGGCTCAAAGTAGGGGGCAACCAATCTCAGAAGGAAATATCACTGCATCTCTGTATCGCTGTCATCCCATTGTTCATTGGTTTGCTCGAGTGGGCGCCAGTGATGTCTTCATTTGTCCCTGTCACATGCTAGTGTAGCCCAATGGCATCTGCTCGCTCCAAGGAACACGCAGAGCACATTGTTGTTACTGTTTTTGGCATATCAAATATGTATTAAATACATATTAAATAGCTTTTTTAAATATATATATATAAAACACACAAGGCTCAACCTTTAACAACATGCCAGTGATCTCTTACAGAAGGGTTTAATCCAACAATCCTCACCCTCTTTCCTCTAAGGATACTTTTTTCCAACTTTCTCAGCAGATTTTCATAACAAACAATACAAAATATATCATTTCGGTGCTGCTTTGGGGCAGGGATTGGGGTTTGGGACGGAAACATCTGAAATATGGTGGTGGGAAGGTGTCACGGTGGTGGGATTGGTGTGTGAATATTAAATGTAATCAGATATTGTGAGCCACTTTATAAAAACAAACAAACAAACAAACAAACAAACCAGCCCAGGAAAATGGTGGGAAGGCCTTCAGGCCCCCTTGCCCCCCCACAGCTCTGGGACCGGGAAACCCACAGGGGTGTCAGCGTGCTGGGGGAGTGAAGCGGGGGGTGGAGAAGCTATTTTTACCCTCTAGTCCCAACTCTGCTTCTCGTCAAATTGCGTTGGCGGGGCTATCTGCTCCGTGGAAAAGTCACAGAAGTTTATGGGACAGAAAATAATTAGAACGGTTTTCTTCCTTGGGAAAAAAAAAAGTTCAGTGACAGCCCCTGATTCAGACTTCCTAGACTCTGATTTTTGGTTTTTTTGGGGTCACACCTGGCGATGCACAGGGGTGACTCCTGGCTTTGCACTCAGAAATTACTCCTGGTGGTGCTCAGGGGACCATATGGGATGCTGGGAATCGAACCTGGGTCGGCCACGTGCAAGGCAAACGCCCTACCCGCTGCGCTATTGCTCCAGCCCCAGACTTCCTAGACTCTGAAAGGCCCGGTGCCGGCAAGCTGGCTCTCAGAGACGCCAGCTGTGGTCGCGGAGCCTCTGGCCACGGGGGCCTCGGGGGCCGCGGGGGGAGGCCGCCTTGTGCCCAGGGCCTTCACCTGACTCTGGCGGGTCCCAAGCCCACATCCTGCAGAGCGGTGGAGGTTCTGAAACGCGAAGCGTCTGGGCCACACCGTCTTCCCTGGAGCACACGCCGTCTGGGCTCTTGCCCAAGACTCGCCCTCAGGACATGCCGCAGTGTCCCCTCAAAGCCTGGCAGGTCCCTCCCCTCTCGCTGGGCCTGGTTCTCCCCCCATGCTGGAGGGGGCTTGGGGCATGGGGGGGCCCAGGGTCGCCAGAGAAGACTCCAGTGTTCTAGCCAAGAGTTCTAGCATCATCCTCACCTTCACAAAGAATTGGGTCCATCAGAGAGGGCGCGATGAGTGGACCTTGGCGAGCCATCGGCGTGCAGGAGAACCGAGTGCAGCCACATGCCAATGGGGTGTCTCTGACCTGAGGTGCTTCCTCAGTCCGTGTGTGTGTGTGTGTGTGTGTGTGTGTGTGTGTGTGTGTGTGTGTGTGTGTGTGTGTGTGTAGACACGAGGTCATGGACGGACACAGGCTAAGTATCCCCACAGTGCAGACTGGCCGTACCCACGTGCCAACGTGTGTGTGTGGAGACACGGGGTCATAGACACAGGCTAAATATCCCCACAGTGCAGACTGGCTGTACCCACGTGCCAAACACACACACACGCTATGTCTTCAGCACTGCCCCGAGGCCTCTCGTGGGAGAGCAGAGCCAGGACTCGAACCCGGGGCTGGCACAGGCGAGGCGTATGCTCTACACTGTGAGCCTCAACCCCAGCCCAAGTGACGGCAGGGGGAACCTGCACATCGCCCAGCTATCAGGTCACGCTCACGCTCGGCACAGGCCAGACCCCCGGTCACCACGGGCAGTGTCCTCCACCCAGGGGCAGTGGCTGGAGTCCAGGACACGGGTGAGGGGGGGTGCGGGGTCTGGGGAGTCCCGTCCCCTGCCCCGCTACTTCCTGACCCATTCGTGGCTGTCTTCTCCCTGTGTCCCCAAATGACACGGTGGGGGGTGGAGGTCACTGGGGCGTCTTTGCTAGGGACTGGGATCCCATCCCTGTAGGATGACATTACTTTGTCCTTTCCCTCCTTGCCACAAGTAGCTTGTCCCGGTTTTACCCAGAGTTTAGACTTACCCCAGTCACACCCATCAAGGTGTTCCCGAATCTCTCCCATCCCTTTGTTTAGCTATAATCACTTCTCCATGTTCTCTTCCCCAAAACAGTTAATCCGAGGCTTTCCCTTAATCTGACTCTGCTAATTTGCAAGGTCAGACCTTCCTAGGATACTGAATTTATATTATATAAG
This sequence comes from Sorex araneus, assembly GCF_027595985.1. NCBI lineage: Eukaryota > Metazoa > Chordata > Mammalia > Eulipotyphla > Soricidae > Sorex > Sorex araneus. Next base: position 198,198,449 of record NC_073303.1, read on the forward strand.
TTAATATTGCCTTTCTCTTCTTCTTGTGCCTTTTGAATAATTTACTTTAAAGCTATGACTGTTTTGTATAGACACAAGAAGACAATATTATGTTTTTATAACTTGGGAATTAATTGGCCTTGAATATTCCCTCCCGGGCCTCTGCTTTCTCCACTTAAGCCTCAGTTGCCCTCAGTTCCTAGCACCCCAAAGTAGGGTCCCCGACGTGGGACAGGAAGGATCCAGGGCAAGCGGTGAGTTATGTGCTACCCTGGCATCGAGATGGGCCTGGCCAAAGTGCCTAATTCTTAACTATAAGTTAAGAGCTTGATCATAGACAAATGCTGTCATGATCCAATAGTAATTATGAGACTGGGACCCTGCCCGGGATAGGAAAGACTGATCTGGCCTGAGCACTGTAGTCTGAGATTGAGATGGCCCCAGGAGAGCAATTCTATAAGCTTTAATGCATCTCTTATTGTGTCCATACAAAATAATTAATATTATGAATTCTTATATGTTTGCTGGCTGAGGAGAAGAGAAACACGTTCATGGGACTCCACCCTTGGGTGGATCCTCCTGCTGAAAGAGAATTAAGTCCTAGGAGAAGCATCCCCTAAGGGAAAGGACCTTACCCTATTGATGGTGACCACACCTACGTGTAGGCCCCAACCCCCTGATGCTGTGGAGATTTAACTAGGCTGTGAGAGTGGGTTGGGGGGCCAGATCCACGAGCCAGATCCACGAGCCAGATCCACGGGGCAGATCCACAGGGAGAGACCCAGGAGAGCGGGAGAGAAGCGGAGGGAGAGAATGAAATAAACGGATCGAGCAACCAGTTTGGCCTTCTTCCTTCTTCCTTCCGTCGCCTGCCCTCGACTGACGGCACACACAGCGGTTCCTGGGCACCGAACGCGGGCGGTGAGACAGAGCCGCCCGGAGAGCCCGAGAGTGCTCGCGCCCCTCGGCGCTCTTTAGTTTTTTACACATCCCCAAGGGCTCCACCCCCAGACTGACGTCCCCGCAGAGATCTGCCCTCCTGACACCATCCACCCTGGGATTAGGTCTCACCGGTGAATTCAGTGACCTGCACCCAAACGTTCAGGGGCCAACACAGGCCATCGGGGGGGCGTGGGGGGAGCAAGGGAAGCAGGTGTGATGACCATCATCTGGCTGCAAAAGGATGGAACGGGTCAAAGGCTGGCAAGCCCACACGGAACGGAGGAACCCCCGCCGGCCGTCACAAATGGTGGGCAAGGCGTCTCGGTTTATAGGATTTCATCTGGGGGAAATGTCTGCCAGGTGTCCAAGGGCATCAGAATTCACTGGAATTCCACTGCTGCTCAAGGCACTGTCACACAAAGGCTACATCCTTTGAGTTATTCAATTAGATAAGCTGGTATTAAAAATTCATCACCTTTCCATTCATCTAAGCTCCTACCCACTCAATTTATTCATCCATCCATCCATCCATCCATCCATCCATCCGCCCATTCTGCCATCTCTCTATCCATCCGTCCACCCATTCACCTAACCACCCATCCACCCACCCACCCATCCAGTCAACCACCCATCCAGTCAACTACCCATCCAGCCACCCCACCACCCACTCACCCACTCACCCATCCACCAACCCACAAACCCAACCACCCATCAACCCATCTAGGCAACTACCCACCCACCTGCCCACCCACCCATTCACCCAATTACCCAATCACCCAACCACCCAACCACCCATCCACTGACCACCCACCCACCCACCCATCCACCCATCCACTCATCCACCCATCCACCCACCCACCCACCTATCCACTCATCCACCCATTCATCAGCAGCCACAGTCTACCAATCTGCAATTACTGAAGGCCTATCAAGAATAACTGCATGCAAGCTGTCATGAATACCGGACAGGGACCTGATGACTAATAACTTGATCATGCTCACTCGACCTCTCTGACCAGCGAAACAACAAATGTACCCGCTTCCCTGTGCAGTTCTGCTGGCTGAATTTCCAGCATGTTCCTCCAGAGAGGGCGGTATGCAGCCCGACCTCAGGAGACGGGGCCGTAAATCCTCTCCGTTCTCGCCAGTCCTTCCCCACTTCTGCAGGACGGTGGCTGGACCGGGCCGCGCAGTCTCCTCCTGAAAGCCTGGGTCTCTTCCACGAGACACGGCGCAGAGAGGAGCAAGTATCTCAAACACCATCTGTGGCCCGGGGCCCGGCCCAGCGGTGACAGAAGCCAGGATGCAGGGGGTGAGGACAAAGGCTGGGAAACTTGCAAACAAATGTCAGCACCTCTCTGACACAAGGGCTTACTGGCTCCAGGCTGAGATCCAACAACCTTCACACATTTTCTTCTAAGGAAACTTTGAGCATTTTTAACGGATGATTCATAAGAAGCAACAAAAATTAAATCATTTAGGACCTGCTATTGGGGGTAGGCTTGGGTGGTGGGGGTAAAATTCAAAATATAGGTGGTGAGATTGGTGTTGGAATATTGAAGGTAATAAATTGTTGTGAACAACTTTATAAAAATAAAATTAAAATTATAAAAAGTCACAGGGGAAACTGATAGGACTGTAATAAGACACTGACAGATTTACAACTACTAATCAGATATCTCACATGTATTTTTTAAATTCTGCATTATAAATATATAAAAACTGAAAGCTCGTCTATAGAGCTAAGTTGTAGGGGAAAACGTAAAAAAAGTCACTGTCACTGTCATCCTGTTGCTCATCGATTTGCTCGAGCAGGCACCAGTAACGTCTCCATTGTGAGTCTTGTTATTACTGTTTTTGGCATATTGAATACGCCACGGGGAGCTTGCCAGGCTCTGCCGTGCGGGCGAGATTCTCTCAGTAGCTCGCTGGGCTCTAAAAAAGGTAGGAGAAATAAATTTGTATAAAAAGAGAAGAAAAATTGGAATTGATATATTCATTCTTATGATAATGCTTTCCCAGAGGTAAACACATCACAAACTTTATAAAATTGTATTCTTTAACTATGTGGCATTTATTGTATATGGAAAAAAGGCCACCTAGCAAGCGAGAGCCAGATGTGGCCCTTTGTAGCGGCCACTCTTAAAAGGCCTCGCTGCCTTTCACCCCGGACCCAGCAGCACCCCAAGGGCCCAGGTGGTCATCCCTACCCCCACCCCAAAGTGGGACTGAGGGTAGCACTCCCCATGAGCCACTGTGATGCTACCACTGAAAGCGGCTGCACTTTCTGCTTCACAGGGCTTTTCAATTGTTTTTTTTTTTTTAGTGGGGGGGTCATACCCAGCGATGCTCAGGGGTTACTCCTGGCTCATGCACTCAGGAATTACTCCTGGCGGTGCTCAGGGGACCATATGGGATGCTGGGAATCGAACCTGGGTCAGCCACATGCAAGGCAAACGCCCAACCCACTGTGCTATCGCTCCAGCCCCGGGGCTTTTCAATTTTATCTAGAAAAAATGTTTTAAGAAATAAGTAAGGGGCTGGAGCGATAGCATAGTGGGTAGGGCGTTTGCCTTGCACGAGGCCGACCCAGGTTCTAATCCCAGCATTCCATATGGTCCCCTGAGCACCGCCAGGGGTAATTCCTGAGTGAAGAGCCAGGAGTAACCCCTGTGCATAGCCGGGTGTGACCCAAAAACCAAAAAAAAAAAAAATAAATAAGTAAATAAACCTGCCACAAGAGCGTGTGGGGGACGAAGGGCAATCAAGGATGGAAAAGGGACCAGTATGACAATAATAGTTAGAAATGACCACTTTGGGGACAGGAACTGAGCACTGAAAGTAGGCAAAGGGATGCACCTGATAACCTTTCAGTTTCTGTATTGCAAACCACAAATAAAGCCCAAAGTGTACACTGGCGAAGGGTCGGATGTTGGAACACTATACGACTGAGACCCAATCGTGAACAACTTTGTGACTGTGCCTCTCACTGTGGTTCCATTCAAAAAAATTTAAAAATAAAGAAAAGATGGTGCAAAAAAAATTAAAAATAAAGAAAAGAGAGAAAGAATGACAGAAAAAGAAAGAAGCAAGCCAGCCGCCTGCAGGTGCTGGGGTTGCTGACGCCCATGATTTACAGCACCTGAGCCCGCAGAAAGGCACCACTTCCCAATAGCCCACGGCTCCCGCTGGCCACGGAACCCGGCTCCTGACTAATTCCTTCCAGGCTGCAGTTTCCACGGTGACTCATGCCTGTATCCTACTTTTCTCATTTCCTGAAATGAGTCTGATGAAGGTTATTCCACATAAAAAAAAAAAAAAAAGATCCAAAAGGCGGCATGATCTATAGCCAAGCCCAATCCAGGGACAGTCTGAAAAGTCTCAGGTCCAGGCCCGAGGGAGAGCGCTGGCCGCAGAGAGGGCTCTCGGGGGCTGGTCCACAGGCGCTGAACTCAACCCAGGGTCGGATCTGCTGGCAAAGAGATCTGAGAGGCATAAGGCATCACCAACCTTTTCGGAGCCAAGAGAGCTCTGGGACCCAGGGGAGGAGTTACGAGACTGCAGGAGGGCCAGAGCCACACACGCTCTGGCACTGTAAAATGGGATGACACTGAGCCTAATCTAAAGGGGCAGCCTGCCACCCCGGAAAAGGTGCCGTCCCTCCGCCTATTCCCCCTGGCAGCTCAGTGGCTGCCATCTTCCAGAGGCCACTGGACAGTCAGGTATGGGTCAGCAGTGACGAGACACTCCGGGCTTCACGGGATGGGGGTGGAGCCGGCCCTTGTCCTCCCCCGAGTCACCGCCTACGAACGGCCCCTCTGGCTACTGATCAGGCTGCTTAACGGCCATGACCCCAGAGATACAACCAGCGAAACTCGGAACCCAGCGGCTTTGGGCAGAAATCCCTCCAGATTTAATTATTAAAATTTCAGAATTCCAAAATCGCGGGGCCACGACACCATATGCTCTTCATAATCAGCAATAGAAAACAAACTTGTCTAATGTTGCCTTTTCAGCAGGCCTGAGTGTTGGGGGAAAATCTCAAGTAACAATGGTGGGTCTGGTGTCAAAATATGGAATGTAATCAAAGAAGAGAGAGAATAATGTGGAAATTATCTGCCACACAGGTAGGGGGAGGGGGTGGGATAAGGGGTATACTGGGGTTTTTGGTGGTGGAACATGTGCACTGGTGAAGGGATGGGTGTTTCATCATTGTATGACCGAGACTTAAACCCGAAAGCTTTGTAACTGTTCTCATGGTGATTCAATAAATAACTTTATTTAAAGAAAGAGAGAAAGAAAGAAAGAAAGAAAGAAAGAAAGAAAGAAAGAAAGAAAGAAAGAAAGAAAGAAAGAAAGAAAGAAAGAAAGAGAGAAAGAAAGAAAGAGAGAAAGAAAGAGAAAGAAAGAGAGAGAGAAAGGAAGAAAGGAAGAAAGGAAGAAAGAAAGAAAGAAAGAAAGAAAGAAAGAAAGAAAGAAAGAAAGAAAGAAAGAAAGAAAGAAAGAAAGAAAGAAAGAAAGAAAGAAAGAAAGAAAGAAAGAAAGAAAGAAAGAAAGGAGCAGCCTGGTATCCAATCAACCATTTCTTGGGCAATGCTGCCAAAAGGAATGTGGATCGCTTGAAACTGCCTGACTGTGGGTCTGAGTGTGTGTGAATGTTTTTTTTTTTTCCAAAGAGATGAATGTTTTAAAATGACTTGTAAGCCCTAAGAAGAACCCTTTAGAAATAATGTCTGTTTACTTCTAAATGAATCGTCAATTGGAGCATCTGGGAGGGCTGTGACAAAGCTCACCCCTTCATTAACGATCTCTCATCCTTCTCTTCTCCCTCTGAGACTCAGGATTATTTTCGTTCTCCTACTTAGGTTCCTGAAACCTGTGCGCTTCTCCGCTAAAAGGAGAGATCATTTTGAATCATGCCACCAACTTTCTCCTCAATCTTTATCAGCCTCGCTCTGCGTATCCGGATATTCCCTCCTGTTGCAACAATGTTGCAGTTTTACTGGACAGTCAGAGGCATTTTACTCGCAGAAGAAATATACATTTTTGGGGAGGATCACAGGACTGCCTCTGGAGGTTTTGTGTTATGGCCTGCCGGAGAGCAGCCTGTTCAACCCCCTTTTATTTTGTAGGTTAATATACAAACCAATCATATTCAGCCACATAGGCTGAATATGCAAATTAACCAATGGAAACAGTAACAGTTATTTAAAGTTATTTAAAGTTACAATAACAAAAACATAAACCGTTATTTACATCCAGGCCTAGCTAGGCCTGAGATTATGGGATGTTGTATACCAACACCCTCCTCAAGGGGATTTTGGGGGGAATAAGCCTTTCTTGGGGTACGTCTTGGGGGCGGAAAGGCAGGTCTGAGGCACTCGGGTGCTCGGCTCAAACGATGGACCCGGAGGCTAGACTCTGCAGAGACAGCCCACACACCACCCAGGGAGTTCTGTAAGTGGGACGGGGTGACCCACTGTGTGTCCCAGGGCTGGATGAACTGGCACGAAGGACGGTCAACGCCATCCCTCTCATGGGACAACAGTTCAGCGCGTCCATGGAAACAAACCAGACCGAGGCAGCCCTGCTGGTGACCAGCCCTCAGCCCTGCAGCAGGCGGCAGAAAGGAGGAATGTCAGGAACGACTCCCACAGAGCCGGCTGCTGCTTCCAGACTGTGGGACAATCCACCAGGCAAGTGTCCTCAGACGCAGACAGATCTGGCTGGGGAAGCCGGAGGAGGAGAGAGGACACCTAGCACCCGCCGATGCAACGGGGGGTCTTTCCCTCCCTCGGAGCCTCTTTCAGAGTTGCTCAGTATGGGGGCCGGAGAGGGAGCACGGTGGGGAGGGAGGGTGCTCACCTTGCACGCAGCCGACTGGGATTCCATCCCCCCCGCGCCCCAAGGGGTCCCCTGAGCCCACCAGGAGTGATCCCTGAGCGTAGCCCCAGGAGTAAACCCTGAGCATCGCTGGGTGTGGTTCCCAAACAAGACAGAACAAAAAGATACGATCAGTGAGAAACTGGGTCCCTGAGCTACTCGAGGACACGGGGCCCATCCGCATGCCAAGTGCCACCCGGTGGCTTTGCCTTGGGGATTCACTGGCACATACCGATCACGTGATCAGGAGATGTCTGGTTCGCCACAACCAAGTATGTGGAGAGAACCCCAAAGTGTGTGCAAATCCCGGAATACGCAGCAAAGAAAGGGAAGGGGGAAATCACATTTAAAGAAGGTAGGATGCAAAAAAGAAAAACAGTAAATAAAATGATATGCATGTATAGTGACGAACGGATAAGAAATTTCTGTTTTATTTTGGGGACATCCCTGGTGGTGCTCAGGGCGTCTCTCGGCTCTGTGCTTAGGGTCACTCCTGGCAGGGCTTGGGGGACCATAGGAGGTGCCTGGGATCCAACCTGGGTTGGCGGTTGCAAGGCAGGTGTCCTGCCCGCTGTATTTTGGCTCCGGCCCCTTGATGTGGGGGTTAAAACAAGGTCAGCACGACTGCGCTCACTACACAGCCAGAACAGGTCAATCTTTGCAATAAGCCTGACTCATTCGCGCAGACTCACTTTTTTTTTTTTTTTTGCTTTTTGGGTCACACCCGGCGATGCACAGGGGTCACTCCTGGCTGTGCACTAAGGAATTACTCCTGGCGGTGCCCAGGGGACCATATGGGAAGCTGGGAATCGAACCCGGGTCGGCTGTGTACAAGGCAAACGTCCTACCTGCTGTGCTATCACTCCAGTCCCCTCACTTTTTTTTTTAATAGCCAGTTTTCATGAGAGTGCACCTCTGGTGACAAATGTTGAACCAGAGGGGTGGCCAGCCTCTACAGTCAAACAGCACAGGTGGGCGCCCTGAGACCTCGAGGTAATTTTTAGCGTGGGGGGAGCAAGCGCTGAGGGAGGCGGGGAACACGTGGAACCTTCTGGAAAAGGGTGGAAAAACCAACACGCCAGGTCCTCTCCGGCCGCTCACGGGTGGCGAGAGCAAGTGGGAGAGCCCTCTTCACCCCTTCTCAGGGACAGAGGCACCCCCCTGCCTTCCCGGGCAACCTGTCACCTGCCCAGAGACAGCTGAAGGGCCACCAAGAAGGTGTGTGTGTGTGTGCGTATGTGCCTGTGCATGAATGAGTGTGTGCGCGTACATATGTGCATGTGTGTGTGCATGTGTGCATGCACATGTGTATTTGTATGCATGCATGTGTGCATGCGAATGAACTAGTGTGCATGTATGCATATGTGCATACATGTGTGCGTGTGCATGTGTGTGTGCATGCATGTGTGCTTGCCTGCATACATGCGTGTGTGCTCTCTGGGGACACATTTGGGATCAGCAGGGCATGTGAGAGCTGTGCCAGGATGCAGGGTCTCCCCGCCCCTCAGCAGGCTCCCAGCCGCCACCTGTTTCGCCACCAGCCCCCCCCCCCGCCAGCAACTCATCTGTGCCCCCCCAACCCTCCCAGGCCACGTGGTGGTCAGCAGCCCGTGTCTCTATCTCGTCTCTAAAAAGATGGATTGGGACCCTGGGGTTGCTCAAGGCAGGGGTGACTCAAAGGGAAATCCAGAAATAGCCAAACCCGGGGCTCCGAAACCCCGGCACCAACCAGACGGTGTCACAATTCGCTTTTTCCGGGGTGGTGGGGGGGGGCGCGTCACCCTGAAGGGCACTAGCTGTGTGTATTGGTGAGGGGCTGGCAGTGGGTCATCACCCTGCTGGGGAGTCGCCTTAAAAACAATTAACAGGGGACTGGAGCGATAGCACAGCGGGAAGGGCGTTTGCCTTGCACGCAGCCGACCCGGGTTCGATTCCCAGCATCCCATATGGTCCCCTGAGCACCGCCAGGGGTAATTCCTGAGTGCAGAGCCAGGAGTAACCCCTGTGCATCGCCGGGTGTGGCCCAAAAAGCAAAAAAAGAAAAGAATGAAACAATTAACAGTAGGGGCCACAGAGAGTCCGGCATGACGGTGAAGAAGAAGGTCTCTTCTTCCTACGGGGCAGAACTGGGTTCAAACCCCAGCACAAAACAGCGTCCCCTGATCCCTGCCACGGTGACCCCTGAGCACTGCTGTGGGTGGGCCAAAGAGCTAATAATAAACAGCAAGGGCCAGAGAGCTAGTACAGCAGGTAAGGGGCTTTCCTTGAATGCAGCCGACCAAGGTTCAATCCCTCGCACCACAAAGTTGACCCCGAATCCCCTCCAGGAGTGATTCTCTGAGCACAGAGCCAGGAGTAAGTGATCCCTGAGCACTGCCAGGTGTGGCCCCAACAGTAAAATAGTAATAACAATGAAGAGGAAGGGCCGGAGAGATAATACAGCAGGCAGGGTGCTGTCCTTGTATGCAGCTGACCTGGGACCGATCCCTGGTACCACATACTGAGCCCCAAGCCCTGCTGGGAGTGATCCCTGAGCACTGAGCCAGGAGTAAGTGATCCTTGAGCACTGCCAGCTGTGGCCCCTGAAACCAAGCAAAGCTATAATAAAAGGTCACATGACACGGACGATTCGTGCCCTTCCGGCATGAGAAGATGATGGCGGCGGAGGGGGACGAGAGGGCGGGGAGGGCAGTGGTCAGTGCCCAAACTCTGTGGCAAGGGAGAAAGGACAAACCGATGATATCCCAGAGTGGCCCTCTAGGTCCCGGCCTCCAGGAGACGGGGCTTCAGCCTGGTCCTGAGCGGGAGGGGTGGAGCTACGTGTCCCGACTCCCCCCACCTCGGACGCTTTGGACCCGGAATCCAAGTCTGGAGCGCAGTGGCCGCTGCCGTGCCCCGGTCCAACCCGGATTCTGAAAATAGTGACAAGGGGATCCATCACCCCCGGTGACAAACTCTGTTGACAAGTTCCAACTGCCAAGGAGGAGCCGTGGCCCCACGCGTGACGGAGGGGGGAAGGCCTGGCTCCCCGCACTGCAGCTGACCGGGAGGGCAGCTGGCCTCGGAGGGAAGCTGCCACACACCGACCCCCCCCCACACACACACACCAGCACCTGGCCGTAGTGAGCAAGGCTGCTGTGAGGCCGGAGAGAAAGGCCAGGGCTGAAGGGGTTTGCCTTGCGTGCCGCCACCCTGGCTCAGTCTCCAGCACCCGCGGGGGCCCCTGAGCACTGCCAGGAGTGAGCCTTGGGCACAGCCAGCGCGGCCCCTCCCCCTCCTCCCCCCAGTAAAATATATCTGGCATGGGGCTCGTTTTTGTAACATCCCCCGCCCCCGTCGCACTCACATGGACACACACACACACACACACACACACACACACACACACACACACGGACACGGCACCGCCTCCACGCCCGCCAACAGCCAAACACCGTCACACGGGCTCAGGGTGGGGGCTGCGCTGAAACGCTCTAGAAAAAGGCACTGACAAGAACTGAGCAGAGGTCCCGGCACCAGGCTGCTTCACGTGGGGCGCCGTGGGAGGGGGTGGGCGAGACCCCTCCCCACTCCAAGGGACCCAGCCCAGGCAGCCGAAGACCTCCAGAACTCAACCACAGCCGTGCCCACAGTGGCTCTCCACACACTCGGGCAGAGGCTCGCCCCCGAGTGAAGCCGTTCCTGGACCGCGAGACACTGCCCACCACTCACCACCCATACCTCAGGAGCCCCCACCACAGCTGGCGGGGGTCAAAGTAGGAGGCAATGGGGCTGGAGCCATAGCACAGCGGGGAGGGCGTTTGCCTTTCGCGCAGCTGACCCGGGTTTGATTCCCAGCACCCCATATGGTCCCCTGAGCACCGCCAGGGGTGATTCCTGAGTGCAGAGCCAGGAGTGACCCCTGTGCATCACCGGGTGTGACCCAAAAAGCAAAAACAAACAAACAAACAAACAAACAAAGTAGGAGGCAACCAGTCTGTGAGGGTAATATTCTTTTGATAGATAGATAGATTGATAGATGAATAGATAGATGACAGATAGATAGATAGATAGATAGTAAGATAGATAGATAGATAGATATAAAAGCTAACAAAGCTCAACTTCTAACAACATGTCAGTGATCTCTTACAGAAGGTCTTCATGGCCCCTGGGTGGAATACAACAATCCTCACCCTCTTTCCTCTAACGATACCTTTTTGTAGCATTTTCAGTGGTTTTTTTTCATAAGAAACAATACAAAAAATATCGGTTCTGCTTTGGGGCAGGGATTGGGGTTCGGGGTGGAAATACCCTAGATATGGTGGTGGGAAGGTGTCATGGTGGTGGGATTGGTGCTGGAATAGTAAATGTAATCAAATATTGTGAACAACTTTATAAAATAAAAAATTATGTATATAATTACATATATATGTAATATACATGTTCTTACATATATATATATATATGTATATATGTAAGAACCATGCAGAGGGGCCAGAGTGATAGGACAGCGGGTAGGGTGCTTGCCTTACAGGCGGGCCAGTTGGGTTTCCTCCCCCGGCATCCCCTCTGGTCCCCCAAGCCCGCCAGGAGCGATGCCTGAGTGCAGAACCAGGAGTCAGCCCTAGAGCACCACCAGGTGTGGTCCCCGCCCCCCCAGCCCCGAAGAAAAAGACCTGTCAGGAAAAGAAGTGCCAGGCCAAGGCCAGCTCTGTAAGCAGGCGCAACACATCTCGAGGATCTCGCTCACGTGCCGATCTCAGAGGGGCTCAACACTGAACTCTATTATTATTATTATTATTATTATTATTATTGTTATTATTAATACTATAGCACAGCGGTAGAGTGTTCGCCTTTCACGCGGCTGACCCGTGTTCAATTCCTCCGCCCCTCTCGGAGAGCCCGGCAAGCTACCGAGAGTATTGGGCGTATTGGGTATGCCAGACACAGTAACAATAAGTCTCACAATGAGAGCCGTTACTGGTGCCCACTTGAACAAATCGATGAGCAACTGGATGACAGTGACAGTGACAGTTGAGGCACCATGGTTAGCCATCAGGTTAATGACAGGGTGTCCTGTCCACCAGCTTGCAACCTTCCGCCCTGCAGCAGAGGGCCCGCTTCCTACACCCGGGGTCTGTCCCCGGCCACCCCCACTCCCAACCCCTCCAGCCCCAGCCGCTACCCTTGGGAAGCTCGTGCCTCTGGCCCTTGCCCCCCCCCCCACTATGTTTCTCCGTATCCCGCACATGAATGGCCACTCCGCGTCCGTGGCCCTCTCCGTGGCTTCCCTCAGCACGACGCTCTCTGCTTCCACCCATAGGGCGGCAAATCGCATGATTTCCCCTTTTCATTTCTTGGTTTTCGGGTCACACACCCGGTGATCGATGCTCAGGGCTTCCTCCTGGCTCTGCACTCAAGGAATTGCTCCTGGCGGTGGTGTTCAGGGGCACCCTATGGGATGCCGGGGACCGAACCCGGGTCAGGGGGTGGCATGCAAGGCAAATGCCCTCCCCGTTGTGCTATCACTCCGGCTGGCCCTAATTTTGCTTTTTTTTTTTTTCCTTCTTCTTACAGCCGCGTCCTTTTCCACTGTGTCTCTAGGCCAGTAGCTTTACCCCGTCCCCTGCTTGGGGACACCTGGGCATGTTTCCTGACTTTGGCTGTTGGGCACAGAGCTGCAGTGAACATTGGGGCAAAAAAAAAGTCTGGAAATGAGACACGACGCTTCCCACCACCTTCCCCCCGCAGCTCTGCACAGAAACTGCAGGCTCTGAACAGCTGCGGCTGCGCTCCCGGGCCCTGGCAGCGGCTGGCATCTCTGCCACAACGCCCTGGTTTTTAGCCCAAGCCTTGGCAGACACCCATGGCACTGTCCCGGGGCCGGAACGCCTGCCTTCCTGGGTCCCCGTGTCCTCTGCTGCAACGTGACCGGCAAGAGACCTTCAGCTGCACAGCTGGGGCTGCAGGGGTGCTTGCAGAGGGGTGCTTGCAGGGCTGCGGGAGATCAGGGCCCGGGCAGGGCAGGGCAGGGCAGGGCAGGGCAGGGAGGTGCTGGGCTGGCCCACTGGCTCCGCTTATGTAAACGGGATTAGCATGTGAGAGCTAGAGCCCGTCTTAATAACTATGCTAATGGAGCGTTCTAAAAAAACGTTTCACCTGAATACTAAAAATAGGCTTCCGGGTAATCATCATTTAAAAAAAAAAAAAGAAGAAGAATGAAAAAATTTCATAAATAGCTGGTTGACGTGTTCCCAGGGGAGCTACTGGAAATGGTGTCAGAGGCTCGGCCGGGCACGACCGCTCGTTCCAGGAATCTCTGGGAACCCAGAGCGGGGACGGGAACGGGGAGCGTGACCGGCGTGGGGCTGGACGCCACCCGAGCTCGAGTCACATGCCAGGCTGCCCCCCTCTCCCGCCCCGAGCCCAGGGCGGCCTCAGACTGAGGGGTGCAAGGTGGGCCTCTCGAGGGGCGAAGTAGAGAGCCCGCCGCTTGGTGCCCGGGTCCCCCACGGCCAGTGAGTGGTCGGGCAGCCGAGGGCCTTCCGTGCCAGGCTCTCCAGTGTCCCCTGGTTCTGGTGGATTAAGCCCATCCCGCCGGTGTCCTGCTGGGGACGCGG
>NC_073303.1:198214351-198249351 GCF_027595985.1 Sorex araneus
CCCCAAACAACACACAAAACCTGAAGGGAGGGGAAGAGTTTACGCCCAAGACGAGCGAGCATCCGTTTACTGGAAAAGGCCTTCACGGAAAAAGACAGGACTGGAGCACGGAAGCTCTTTTGCAACGACCGAATAACCCCGACAGCTAATGTAATAATTTGAAACGTACCAGAGGAAAATTGGGCGGAAGGGACAACAAAAGGAAAAAAATAATATGTTAAAAGTCAGAACTACACGGACAGTGATTTCCCAGGGACTGGGAAGGATGAAACATCTATTTAGGAAGTGCAGAGAGGGCCCGGGGCGGGAGAAGACAGGCAAATGGAAAAACGGGTGGTGAGTGAAATAAAGAAAGGAAGAGAGAGAGAGAGAGAGAGAGAGAGAGAGAGAGAGAGAGAGAGAGAGAGAGAGAGAGAGAGAGCGGGAGAGAGAGAAATGTCCAGGAAAGCGGTTCTGATCATCCTCAAAGCCGAGCGGTGTGGAAATCATGACCCGTGTAAATAAAAGCCCCGGGCTCCAGGCTCGGCCTCTCCCCCAGCACCAGGAAATCCTCCAGGCAAGTGGTTACTTTCAAACTTTTATTTTTAGCACAAAAGCAAATAAGCCCCAAAGTGCATCTGTCGGCGGGGCTCGGCCTGAGCTCGGGTGGGTCCGAGGTTCTGTGAACGCCAGCCCGATGCGCCCGACATGAAGGAAGCTCCCCCCCCCCCGCCCCCCCGGCCAGACCAGCCTTCTTCCAGAGCTTTCAAAAGGAAAAAGCAAAAGCAAAATGAATAAAAAAATAAATAAATAAAAAGGTAGTGGGGACTCTGCCTTGGCTGCGAGGCGCGCCCGAAAGCAGGGTGGCTGGAGCCGGGGCCTCCTGGGGAGCGCCTGGCCTCTCTGGTTTCTTGACTTCGACTGTAGGGAACCGGCGGGCAGGGGCCGGGGAGGGAGGGCCAGGGTCTGCAGCGTGGGTCCAGGCAGAGGCCCGGGCCCTTGGTCCTCTGGCTTGTCCATCACGCGGGGGGGGGGATGGGCACTGTCTTTCCCCTCTCTGCCCCCTTCCTGGCTGCCATGTGGACATCACCGCCAAGACACCCCCCCCCGCCCGACACACGGGCCAGCGGGACCCCTACCCCCCACCCAGAAGGGCCCAGGAGGGGTCCAAGTCGTGCCAAGCTCCCCCACACCAGTCCTCCTCCACCACCACCACCACCTGTGCCCACGGCCACCTCATGTCCGAACCCGCCACTGCACAACCCCCCGACCCAAACCCCCCAAACGGCAGCTGGCTCCTGCAGCCGGCCGCTCCACCCAAAGCTCAGAGCCCAGGCCGCGAGGGCAGGCACGGGCAGCCCCCAGGGAGGAGACACAGCGACCGGTGGGCAGGTCTGAGCCCCGCGGACAGGAGGGCGGCACCCCGGGGCCTGGTGGGTTCAAGCCCAGGACGGGAGGCGCCTCGGGCAGCCCAAGGAGTTCCTGCTGCTGGCTGGTGAAGCAGCAGCTGGAGGGAGAGAGGGTGGACGGGCGTGTGTGTGGTGTGTGTGTGTGTGTGTGTGTGTGTGTGTGTGTGTGTGTGTGTGTGTGTCTATATGTGTGTCTGTATATGTGTCTGTATCTGTATGTGTGTCTGTGTGTGTGTCTATATTTGTATGTGTATCTGTATGTGTCTGTATGCAACTGTGTGTCTGCATGTGTCTGTGTGTGTGTCTGTGTATCTGTGTCTATATGTGTCTCTGTATGTGTCTGTATGTGTGTCTGTATCTGTGTGTCTGTGTGTCTGTGTGCCTGTGTGTGTGTCTGTGTCTGTATGTGTCTGTGTGTGTCTGTGTGTCTGTCTCTGTGTGTGTCTCTGTCTCTGTGTGTG
This sequence comes from Sorex araneus, assembly GCF_027595985.1. NCBI lineage: Eukaryota > Metazoa > Chordata > Mammalia > Eulipotyphla > Soricidae > Sorex > Sorex araneus. The sequence goes on from NC_073303.1 coordinate 198,216,201, forward strand.
TCTGTGTGTCTGTGTGTGTCTGTGTCTGTGTGTCTGTGTCTGTGTCTCTGTGTGTGTCTGTGTGTCTGTGTGTCTGTGTGTGTCTGTGTGTCTGTGTGCGTGTCTGTGTGTGTGTTGGGGCGGGGGCGCCCACTTAGACTCCCATTGGCTGCCGGCCTGAAGACCCCGGGACGGAGACCAGGACACTGCCCTCTGTCGAGCTGACGGTTGATGGGCTCATCTCCCAGATTCCCCTTGGCGCCGAGCACAGTGAAGGGAGCGGGCGGGGGGAGGGGGGGACTTCCTGCTGCCAGGGGCGTGCCCTGAGCTCCATGGGGGAAGCACCCCGCGGTCCCCTCCAAAGCAAGGTCTGGTCCCTTGTCCTCCCCTCCGAAAGGTGCCTTAGGGGCAGGAGAAAACCCTCAGGGTGGGACACAGCCCCCACCGACCCCTTCCACAGCTGCCTGAGAGCGGTGGGAGGGAGCCGGGCTGGTATGGGGACTGCCCAGCAGGCTGAGCTCCGGGCCCCTAACTGGGGGTCCTGGTCCCCGGGCCCCTAACTGGGGGTCCTGGTCTCCGGGCTCCCTAACTGGGGGTCCTGGTCTCCGGGCTCCCTAACTGGGGGTCCTGGTCTCCGGGCTCCCTAACTGGGGGTCCTGGTCTCCGGGCTCCCTAACTGGGGGTCCCTAACTGGGGGTCCTGGTCTCCAGGCTAGTCATGCAGGAGAAGCTGCCAGCAATGGGGAGACAGTGGGTGCCAGGAAATACACATGCCCCCACCCCCAGCTCCCTGACGTGGCCCTGGCCGGGCCCTGCCCCCAGGTCTCCTGCAGTGTGGGCTGGGGAGGGGGGACCCTGTGCTGAGTTAGGGGCGAGGGGGCCTGGAGGCCTGCAGGGGAAGCCTCCCACCTGTGCAGTGCCAGGTGGCCCTACCGGTCCCAGCACCCCCGGGCCACCGACACTGGCTCTGGGGGCTGGCAGGGCAGCGGGCATCTTCTTGCTCATCTTCCCCCTCCCCCCGCCCCCTTGTTGTCTTTCCTTCTCTGTCCTCCTCCTCCCTCAGCTCCGGGGCCAAGGGTGGTCTCGGCACCCCCCAGCCCCACCCCCGCTCCCGCTCAGACATTCCATTTCCTCACCCCGTCTTCTCCTCCGCACCACTGGAAAGTGAGATCACCGTCCGTCCGTCTGTCTTCTCCTGCCTTGCGTCAGAAGGGGAAGTCACGGGGGCATGGGGATCAGGCCCTGGCTGACGCCGGTGACACGGGACAGGACGGGGCAGGCCATCCCACCAAAAGCACAGCCCAACCACGCTGCACACGGAGGGGGGGGGCTGAGCGAGGAGTGGCCCCTGCTCAGGGGCTGACCAGGCTCTGTGCTCCGAGCTGGCCCCTGCCCAGGCTCAGGGAAGGACACGCGGTGCCAGGGCTGGAATGACAAGGGTGGCCTCGGCCCCCGGACTGTCCTGCTGACCCCCCCAAGGCGCTTGTATTCAGCATGGTGATTGGGGTACCGGGGTCGACAAGGCTCAGATGCTTCATGCATCCGTCACTCCGACACCACACCCACTGCCCGTGCCCAAGGGTCCCCAGTGTCCCCCTCCAGACCCAGCTTCAGTTCTGGTATCTCTGACCATTTGCTGCTCTCCGACTAATGTCTATTTTCTATCTCCCATATGGGAGATCTTGAACTCTCTTTCTCCCTCTTTCCCTCCCTCCCCCCCCCCCCCGGTCTCTGTCTGTCTCTGTCTGTCCCTCGCTTTCTCTCTCCGTTGTAGGGACGGTGACACCTACGCACACAGAGATAAACCGCGCTAATCACAGATGTCCTTTTAATCAAAGTAGTCACATTTCCCTACCAGACGCAAATCAGCTCATTTTATTTGTTTAGGCGTTTACTGCAAGGCTAGAACCCAGGGCCTCATACGTGCCGGGGGACGTGCCTTGCCCCCGAGTTACCTCCCGGCCCTCAATTTGTTAAAACTAGACAAGGAATTACACACAAAGATTCTTTTTTTATTTTTCCCCCAATGACTTGATAATTCACCATTGAAAACAATTTAATTTGGCAAATTACCACGGCCAGCTGTTGTCTGCACGCTTGTCAGAGCTCTCCTCGAGGGACGGCTCGTACAGCAGGGGCCCCGAAAAGGCAGAGAATGGACCACTTCTCGGGCTGTAAGGGGGGCCCTTGTGTGTCCCTAGGGAAACACCCAGGGCCCCAAAGTTCTGTGCGAGGGCAGCAGGCAGGAAATGAGCAGAACCACCCTGCGCCTGGCGTCCCCGAGGGGCACGGGGCCTGGGCCACCCGCCGTGGGCAGCCTCAGGGCGTGCGAGGGCAGGTTGGGGGGGGCGTCAGGGAAGAGAGGGCCCCGGATCAAAACCCTCTTCAGCTGGCTCTCTCAGGACTGGACGGGCTGGGTTTTCAGAGCCCTTTGGGTTAGCACCCACTGCTTCTGGGTGGCAGACGAAGGACATGAAGGGCCCAGCGAGAGGGGGGCCGGGCACGGTTCCCACCCCTCCTGCCCGGTCTGGGACTCCGCTCGCCAAGCGGGAACTATCCCAGGGAGTGCTGTGGCCCCACTGCCTCGATTTACACTCTGGGCTGGGTGAGGAGAGTCACTTTTCATTCTTTCTTTTTTTTTTTTTGCCTTTTTTTGGGGGTCACACCCAGCGATGGATGCTCAGGGGTTCCTCCTGGCTCTGCACTCAGGAATGACTCCTGGCGGTGGTTGGGGGACCCTATGGGATGCGGAGATCGAACCTAGGTCAGCTGCATGCAGGGCAAATGCCCTCCCGGCTGTACTGTCGCTCGGGTGCCAGGGGAGAATTACTCTTCAAAGAGCCAAGGGTCGGAGCGACAGCCCAGCAGGGAGGGGGTGTCCTGGCACACAGCCAACCCGGGTTTGATCCCCGGCCTCCCATAGGGTCCTCCGAGCACCACTGGGAGTGATTCCTGAGTGCAGAGCCAGAAGGAACCCCTGAGCATCGCTGGGTGTGAACCCCCTTCCGAGACAGAGAGAGAGAGAGAGAGAGAGAGAGAGAGAGAGAGAGAGAGAGAGAGAGAGAGAGAGAGAGAGAGAGAGAGAGAGAGAGAGAGAGAGAGAGAGAGAGAGAGAGAGAGGAGACTACAAACAGCCATGACCCTCTCAGATGCCACCTGATGGCCGCAGCTTCACTAGCCCCAGTAGAGTGCAAGGCAGTGGCCGGGCCTGGCTCCTCAGCCAGGCAAAGGGCAGCCGGACACCCCGTGCGCAGGACCAAAGGGCTGGTGGGGGCCTGAGGCTCAGGCTGGTGGCAGGATCTCCCTCGGCATCAGCGGAAAGATTTTCTCGGCGGACCTCTCATTCCGGGATGCGACGTTCCCCACTTCCTCTTTGCCTGGCTCTTCCCCACGGGGCCGACCTGGTCACGGCAGCGGGGGCGGAGGGGTGTGAGAGAACCTGTCACAGCTGTCACGAGCAGGGACCGAGTCGGGATGCTGGAGTCTCCCCCCACTGACCGCTGCCGATGGACACGTCGTTCCACCAACGTGCTGGGCACCAATGCCTGGACATTAGACCCGGGCGGCTGTTCCCACCATGGTCCCTGTCTCTGTGCCCTCAACCAGGTCTTCCAGGCCTCTGGTCTAGCCGCCCTCGACCATTTGGGTCCTCCTTGGGTCCCCTCCTTGTGTCTTCAGGGTGAGTGGACTGCCTCAACTCCCCCTGCGAGACCATGCAGGGCCGGGAACTGGAGCCCTCGACGCCCTGGTGCTTGCAATCTCTCTGCAGCTCGGTTGACCTGGCCGTGCTCCTCCCGGGCTGAGCTCTCCGGCCACCTCCAGCCCTTCTCCCACGGGACAGCTCCTCCCCTCCGCCATCTCGGCGCCCTGGTGCTGTTCCCTTCCGCTTATCGGGATACAGAGGTCACTCTGTGCCGCCGTGAAGACACACAATGACGGAAACTACAAGGAGGTTCGGAGGATCAAGCGAGAGGCCCAGGAGAGCGGGTAAGCCACCCGCCTCGCCGCGGATGACCCCCGCTCCCGTCCCCGGCACGTCTCAGGGTTGCCTGAGCACTGTTAGGAGTAACCCCTGAGCACAGAGGCAGGAGCAATCCCTGGATGCTGCTGGGTGTGCCCCTTCCCCAACTAATACAAATAAGGTTGGACAGTTAAAGAAAAAAAAAGCATATTAGTCAATCACTAGGATCCCGAAACAAGTCACAAATCAAGGAATGATGTAGGCACGCTGATCAAAAGGTAGACAAATCTGAAATCTATCTATACATACATGAGACACGAGACTCGGACCTGAGACCCGCAGAAGGAAAGAACTCACCCCACACGGACTCCCGTGAATCCACACCCCGGCAGACACATCTGCAGAGCTTCCAGGAGGAAGACACTTGGTTCAGGGGCCACACCCAGGGCTGCTCAGGGCTTACTCCCGGCTCTGGCCTTGGGGATCACTCCTGCCGGGGCCAAGGGGCCATATGGGGCTCTGGGGATCAAACCCAGGTCGGCTGCTGCATGCAAGGCAAATGCCCTACCCGCTGTTCTAGCGCTCTGGCCCCTGAAGGGAGATGGTTTTTGTTTTGTTTTGTTTTTTGCTTTTTGGGTCACACCCGGCGATGCACAGGGGTTCCTCCTGGCTCTGCACTCAGGAATCACCCCTGGCGGTGCTCAGGGGACCATATGGGATGCTGGGAATCGAACCTGGATCAGCTGCATGCAAGGCAAATGCCCTCCCCGCTGTGCTATCGCTCCAGCCCCTGAAGAGAGATGCTTTAAGAGGAGGAAAAAAATCACCAGCCACCTACCAGGGCTGTGAGGCAGACTGCCCTCGGCTCAGAGACCCGGAGCTCTCTTTAAAGGTGCAGAGGGAAAACCAGTGCACAGAACTCTCTCTCTCTCTCTCTCTCTCTCTCTCTCTCTCTCTCTCTCTCTCTCACACACACACACACACACACACACACACGCACACCAACTCACACACACACATTCGCACCCACACTCACATACACACATGCACACGTACACATACACACAGGCACACACTCACACACACTCTCACACACACTGATACACACATGTACACACACATGCATATATACTCACACACACACACTCACAATCTCACACACACTCACACACACTCATATACACATGCATACATGCATACACATGCACATACATGCTCAAGCACACACACACTCAAACACACAAGCACATATACGCACATACACACATGTACACACATGCACATATACTCACACACGCACACATACTCACAATCTCACACACACTCACACACACTCATATACACATGCATACATGCACACACATGCACATACATGCTCAAGCACACACACTCATACACACAAGCACATACACGCACATATACACATGTACACACACTCACGCACACATACAACCATGCACATGCTCACACACGCACACACACGCATACACACGCACACACTCACACACACACACACACACACACACACACTGGTGGCAAAAGCAGCAATGACCGTCTGGTGAGAGGGCTGTAACCTCAGGGGCTTTCGCATAAGCAACCAGACCACTTGCTTCTCACCCTCTTTTTCGGGAAGGGGAAGCTTCACTCTGAGGAAGGAAGGCACAGAGCCCCAGGGGAGACACGGGCCTGGGGCCCGGGGAGGGGCGACGGAAGCCCCCGGGGGCAGCAGCGAGCCTCAGGTCGGCCACCACCGAACCACCAAGCTCGGCCTAGAGACAAGAACCAAGAAGACGCAAAAGCTCCAGCCCGTGGTGACGCAAGCCCCTCCCTGCCCCCCCAACTGCATCGAATGACTTCACTGAGAGTCCGAGGAGAAAGGACGTCTTTGGGGTCCTCAAGAATGGGTTTCCCAGTCCTGTTTCTCATAGCGTTTCTGCCAAATCAGAGAAGAGAGACTTCACGAAAGCTTAAAAAAAAAAATAGTGGAATTACTCTCCGTAGGAAAGCAAGCTCGTGACCAGTGTGTCTCATAAGTCCTCCAAGGAAGCTCCCTGCAGAAGGCGCCCTCCCGCCCTCCGCCCTCCGCCCGCGCCCGCCCGGGTGCTGACTGCAGCGGAAACTTACCTGCCGCCCGGGGAAATCTAATCCTGTTGCTGTTCACACCCATTAGGGTTTTCACCAAATTGCTAGGTGAGTCTGAGCGGTGTAATTACGGATGGGCAGGGGTGGCGGAGGGCACCAGGGCCAGGGAGGAAGGAAGGGCCAGGCGGGCTCGGACGCATCTCCCGAGGTTACGGCTTCCTCCAGCCACTGCCAAGGCAGGTCCCTGCACGCCCAGTGACGCGGCCTCGGAGCCCTGAGCATTGATCGTCCGAGCCGGACTCAAGGCAGAGGGTTTCGAAGAGCATCATGAAGCCAAAAGGCAAAATCAAATGTGACTCGGCACGGGTGGGGATGGGGGGGGCCGGGGCTGCCCTGGTGTCCCTCCCCAGCACCCAAACAGCAAGAGGAGACAGCAAGTAGGAACCGAGACCGAGGGGCCTCCGGGGACACGGTGTCCTTCCCGGAGGAAGGGACCAGGCTGGATCCGTGTCAGTGACTTGCGATTCAAGTGATTTCTTCTTTTTTTTTTTTTTCTTTTTGGGTCACATCCGGCGATGCTCAGGGGTCACTCCTGGCTCTGCATTCAGAATTACTCCTGGCGGTGCTCGGGGAACCATATGGGGTGCTGGGGATCAAACCCAGGTCGGCCGCGTGCAAGGCAAATGCCCTCCCCGCTGTGCTATCGCTCCAGCCCCTCAAGTAATTTCTGAACTATTCCTGGTGACAACTCACTTTTCTCTGTTTCTTGGAAAATTAGTGACAAAATATATAAAACAAACAAACAAATAAACAAACAAAAAAAACACAAAACCTAAATACTTTCCCATTTGAGGACGAGTAAAGAGAGGCTTCTAAAATCTCAGGGCCAGGACAAATGGAGACGTTACGGAGAACATTTGAGAAATTCGACAATCAATGGAATGCTGATGTTGATAACTTTCCCATGTGGGGGGTGTTTAGGCCACACCCAGCAGTGCTCAGGGCTTACTCCCGGCTCTGTGCTCAAGAGTAACTCCTGGCAATGCTGGGGGTGGGGTGGGGTGGTTGGATTTGGGGGCACACACCGGGCTGGGCATCAAACCAGGGCCGGCCACAGACCACGGCAAATGCCTTAACCCTGCACTACCTCTCCAGCCCCCGGAGCTCAGCGCTTACTCCAGATCCTGCAAGTCGAACCCCACGGGCCTCCCCGGGGCTGCAGCAGAGAGTGGGAGGGGCGAGACCACCCCCACCCCCACGAGGCTGTGTGGGCGCCACAATGCTCCCGAGGCCTCGAGAGGGGGCCCGAGGCCCAGGCTACAGGCCCTGCACTTGCCAGACCCCCAACAGGAAATAACGTCCCCGAAGGCAGATCCCTGCATCCTGCCGATCCCGTTCACCTTGGCGGACTCTGACGACAGACCGTCACGTGCCACGCGGACCAATTCCCCGGACACAAGGCTGAGGGCGAGCAGGTAGTCGCTGAAAGTGTCCAACTGGGAAAACCACTGTCTGACTGTCCCCTGCTTTAGATCATGTCTGTACGGGAGGGCCCATGTGGGCCCCCGGTATCTCTCCAGGTACCTCCAAGTGTGCAACGTGTAGACACTGCAAACACGTGTATGTAAGTGTATGGGTGTGCACAGATGTGTGTGTGTGTGTGTGTGTGTGTGTGTGTGTGTGTGTGTGTGTGTGTGTGTGTATAGACAGAGAGACTGATACTGTACCTTCTGCTTCTCTGGGGAACCTAACACAGAATCTGGGCAAGCACTGCCCAGGACTTGAACACTTTTCCTTAGTTGGCCACTTCCTGTTCTTCCCGGCTTCCTGTGTGAACACGGCAGGCTCCGAACAGCCTCCCCACATGCCTGGCCCATGTCACTTGGTCCTTTGCCTCCCTCAAACATGGGTTTGAATGCCATCCCCTCAGAGAGGCCTTGGGCAGGGTGCGGGGGGGCCTACTTCAGGTGCATCCTGCTTCACGTGGAACAGTCAATGCCCTTTAAAACACAGCACCCGTCTCACCCCTTTTTTTCTTCCCCCCCAAAATAGGTTATTTCCCCAATGCCATGATGTTGCACTTTTTTTTTTTTGGCTTGACTCCAGATTCCTTGCCAGAAGAACTCCACAGATATTAGTGGGATGAATAAATGAATGTCTAAGGAGCAGACCTCATGGAGGCTAATACTGGTACTGGGAGTGAGGCACTGTAGCACTGTCGCACTGTCATCCCGTTGTTCATCGATTTGCTCGAACGGGCACCAGTCACGTCTCCATTGTGAGACTTGTTATTACTGTTTTTGGTATATCGAATACACCACGGGGAGCTTGCCAGGCTCTGCCGTGCGGGCGGGATACTCTCAGTAGCTTGCCGGGCTCTCCGAGAGGGGCGGAGGAATCGAACCCAGGTCGGCCTCGTGCAAGGCAAACGCCCTACCCGCTGTGCAAGCTAGGTGGAAGTGAGAATTCCCGGGCTGGAGAGAGTACAGTGGGGGGACCCGGGCTCAGCCCCCAGCACCGCAGATGGTCTCCCAAGCACCTACAGGAGTGATCCCTGAGCACAGAACCAGGAGTAAACCCTGCAAGTACAACTCTCCCCAGCTGTACTCGGGGTCTGGGGGCTGGGCCTGCGGCACGGGGAGGGGTCCAAACAGGTCAGAGAGCAGCGAGAGGACCACGGGGACGGGGGTCTGGCTGCAGATCCAGGCCAGGAGCGTGGACGCTGGGTAGAGAAGGATGCAGGGACAAGCCCAGGGCATCCCACACTGCAGGCAAGGAGACGGCGCAGACACGACCAGGATGTCATGATCTGGAGGACCAGACATCAGGGGACTGGATGAGTGACATCACACAGCGGTCAAGGGAGCAGCCTGAACACCGGGGAGAGACCCGGGCCAGCAGGTCAACCATACCATAAAACAAGTATGCAGCCTCTGAGTTTCATGCACGGGTCTCTCATATAACACCCGTATAACATATAATGCTTTCATGTAGTACCCGTGAGCTCAGGAATGAATCCACTTTGGGGGCAACAACAGAGGAATGGGTTTTCCCTAAAACGAAGGGTACGTGACAGGGAGTGAACTGGCCACCTGTCACAGCCCTAATGAAACACAGAATCACATAAATATCGCACAGCAACGGGAGTCCTCACGACCCGCACACAGGGGTCTTCTTCCTAAAACACACAAATGAATCACCCTAAATACTACTTAAAACAGCCCAAGGATTTGGTTTGGTTATAAAGATAGTACCCAGAAACAGCTACTTTCTTCACATGAATGTAAAAATAACTACACTGTGAGAGAGAGAGAGAGAGAGAGAGAGAGAGAGAGAGAGCGCTCATATTTCCTTTTTTTTTTTCTTTTGCTTTTTGGGTCACACCCAGCAATGCACAGGGGTTACTCCTGGCTCTGCACTCAGGAATTACCCCTGGCGGTGCTCAGGGGACCATATGGGATGCTGGGAATCGAACCTGGGTTGGCTGCATGCAAGGCAAATGCTCTACCCGCTGTGCTATTGCTCCAGCCCCGAGACCTCATATTTTCTTTCATACACGTCTCCAGTTTACGGAAAACACCTACAGCGGAGAATCAACAATACAAAGGCTAAGGAGGTAGGCTCTGAGACATCAGCAGCCCTGCCCAGAGGGCGAGGAGGTGCTTCACTGAGAAGATGAGAGGAAGATGCCATTCAAGGGCGATGAGTCTCACCACGCAACTCCACAGACCCAAAGCAATGGCACTCAAAATACCGAAAGGTTCCGTGTTGCGTTCTCATTTGCTGTAGAAGGCGGGCGAGAGTCTGGATGTGACAGATGATTCTAAAGTTCACAGAGAAGAAAAACGCAAGTGCAAAAAGGTCAAGAAAAAACTTCTGAAAAGGATGGGGGACAGAATTAGCCCCATTAAGTGCTAATAAAGTCAGAATTCGAGGGCACGGTACGAGACCGGCCCAGAAATGAGCCAAAGAACCTCTGAATCACATATCTGGCATTTAGCTGGCATTTCCCAACAGAGGAACTGCTTAGTTAGTATTGGAACCCCCAGATAATGAGCCAAAAAAGGAAAACCAGAAACCAAACTCCTTGTACCAAAGTGCTGAGTGAATGCAAGGTTCACATCAAAAAGATTACGATGTAAAGATGCTAGAAGAAAGCCTATCCTATAGATGCCTCAGAAAGGACTGTCTGGATTCAGGACAAGCCCAGAAGTCAGGAGGGAAATTTTTTCTACTTTAATGACAAAGAAAACCAAAATTTCTGTGGCGCAAATACAGCATAAGGGCAAATCGGAGGAAATATCCGCATCTAAGTGATGGGGAGAGAAAAATCTCTTAAAAATTCATAACAGTGAACCAAGAAACTTTGCTACAGCGTAGCAAAAAGATATAAACAATCAACCCACAAGAGAAACAAAAGCTGCTAACCAAGAAATGTACAAGATGGCTGACCTTGTGCCTATGAAGGATAAGCACATTAAAACAGACGAGTAGCAGCTTTTCAGCGAAGACACTGACAAGGGTCCAAAACGACACATAATCCCCAGTGCTGGCAAGAAGGCGGGGAGAGGGGCTCTCCTGGGGTAATGCTGGTGGCAGTATAAACCCGTGGAAACCATTTGGAGAGTGAAAACTGGCCTTCCCTGTAAAGCCATGAAACAACCCTACCCTGCTTGCCACGTTGTTCCAACAGCCAAACCCCGACAGACCACTGAAATCCCCACCAGGAGTTACCGGTTGGATCGCATTAGTGTCTGATGACAAAGCACCAGGTGGCCGTCAAGAGAACCGTGAGGTCGCGTGGGAAAGATTCCTGTAGTATTTCCCAACGTCAGGCTGCACGAGTATGTGCTGCACGACTTGTACAGCCAAACACGGTGCCGACGTGACCCTGCTTTTCTCGTGGACGCTGCAGAGAGAAAATGAGTCTGGGAGAGACGGCACGTCAGCCTCGGCAGAGAGCGAGTCGAAGAGAGGAGAGGGTGCAGGGGTCTTCAGCAGAAGCTTTGTTTTTAGGAGCTGATTTTTCACTTTTATTTTTAGGACCTGAATTTTTTGTTATTTTACTTTTTTAATTTTATGATCATTTTTATGATTACTTTATTATTTAGTCTATCGTTGTTTTATTATTTATTGTCAGTTTATTATATTATTAACTGTTATTTTATTGTTTGTTTTTATTTATTATTATTTTAGTTTTCGGATCTGAATTTTTTGTTATTTTATTTTTTTAAAATATATCATTATGTTTATTATTACCTTATTTATTTTATCATTTTATTATTTCTTGACTGGAGTGATAGCACAGCAGGTAGGGCGTTTGCCTTGCACGCAGCCGACCCAGGTTCAATTCCTCCGCCCCTCTCGGAGAGCCCAGCAAGCTACTGAGAGTATCCCACCCGCACAGCAGAGCCTGGCAAGCTCCCCGTGGCATATTCGATATGCCAAAAACAGTAACTACAAGTCTCACAATGGAAACGTTACTGGTGCCCGCTTGAGCAAACTGATGAGCAACAGCGTGACAGTGACAGTGATACAGTGATACAGGACCTGATTATTTCTTGTTAAATGAATCGCCCTTCAAACCACAAAAGCTGTCTGGACCACCATAAGGACACAGTGCCTTGCATGGCTCTGCAAACGGGAGCCCCGGGGAGCTGTGCTCTTCAGACAGTGCTCCTTATGCCCCGGTCTGCAAACAGGAGCCACGGGGGTCTGTGCTCTCCAGACAGTGCTCTCCAGGAGCCATTTGTCCATGTGACCGGCATGGTGCAGACCTCATCCACAGGCCAGCAGGCGACTCCTGGTGAGCATCAGCTCGAGATACCCATGCTCCGTGGAGGGAGGGATCGGAGGCCGACAGCGCTGGGCGTGGCCCCCAGAGCCGGGGCAGGGGCCAGAGCCCACTGGGCTGGCCTGAGACTGGGGCTTCAGGTTCCCCTGAGCAGGGCGGTGGCGGCAGGTTCAGGATGGGTTCCTTTAATTAAAAGCACAGCGGGGGGCTGGAGCAATGCGGTGGACCAGGGTTCAATTCCCAGCATTTCATATGGTCCCCTGAGCACTGCCAGGAGTAATTTCTGAGTGCAGAGCCAGGAGTAACCCCTGTACATCGCCAGATGTGACCAAAAAAGCAAAATAATAATAATAATAATAAAAATTTAAAAAGAATAAAAGCACAGTGGGACCCTGGGCATGCTTCCCCAGGAAGGCCATCGTCCCTGGCATCTTCCCTGGCATCTTCCCTGGCATCGTCCCTGGCATCGTCCCTGGCAACCGGGGCAGCTTCCAGGCATAAGAAGACCCAGGCCAGTTGGGCCCTTTTAGGAGGAGACTTGGCGAAGACCCTCGGCCACCTTCCTTGGAGGGGCAGGGGCTGGCTGGCGCCACCATATGTCTTTGCAAAGACATGTGTGCCCCCCCCGCCCCCCAAATGCACGCTAAGAACAACGGGGGGGGGAGGGGGAAGGGAAGGGAAGAGAGAAGAGAAGGGGCTAGAGGGTAAATATGACATTTCTTTCCTGTTTGTTTTAGGGCTGGAAAACTTGGAACTTCTTACCCGCCATAATGATTATACGCATTCGAGTTGGTGGGGTTTTCCTAGTCACCACTGAAGATACAGGCATATGGGGGGAGCAGTTGGGCCACACCTGTCGGTGCTCAAGCCTGACTCCCGACAAATGCCACTCCCGGAAACACCTTCAGGACTTCTAGAAAAACAGGGTTTAAAATGTAATGGACTCAAAAGAGCACTATTTAGGGGCTGGAGCAATAGCACAGCGGGGAGGGCGTTTGCCTTGCACGCAGCCAACCCGGGTTCGATTCCCAGCATCCCATATGGTCCCCTGAACACCGCCAGGGGTAATTCCTGAGTGCAGAGCCAGGAGTAACCCCTGTGCATCGCCGGGTATGACCCAAAAAGAAAAAAAAAATCACTATTTATCCTTTTCTTTGCATGCCTGGCCGTGCTCGGGGCTTACTCCTGGCTCTGTGCTCAGGGGTCAAACCTGCTGGGGACTGGGGGACCTAAGGGGGTGCCGAGTCTGAACCCAGGTCGGCCGCAAGCAAGACGAGGCACGCACCCTACCTGCGACACTCTCTCTCCAACCTCCACACTTACACTTTTTTCAGTGTGTGTTTCTGCCACCGCTCCCCAAAGATTTATTCGCCTTCTGCTTTCCCTCTTTTGCAAACGGGAAGACCTGAGCCCAGAGAAGGGAAGCTACTCGCCCAGGGTCACACAGCCAGCGCCCTGCCACTTTTCACAACACAGCTACAGGTGGAGGAGGTGTCAGTCCACGAGAAGGATCCTCATGCAAGTACACACACACACACACACACACACACACACACACACACACACACACACAGAGAAATAAGGTAACAGGCAGCTTCAGGAAGACCCGCACGCAGGAGAGCTGCCAGTGGGGCCCTGGGCCTGGATTAAAGGAAAGTCAGGGAGGAAAAGGAGGGGCCCGAGTTTGCCTTGCACGCGGCCAACCAGGGTTCGATCCCCAGCATCCCATATATGCCCCCCCCCCCAGCGCCACCAGGAGTGATTCCTGAGTGCAGTCAGGAGTAAACTCTGAGCATCACTGGGGGTGACCCCAAAACAAAAACAAAAAAGAGGAAAAGAAATGGAAATGGGGAAAAAAAAAATCAGAGGGGGCCCAAAGAGCTCAGTCTGTGGGGCACTTGTCTTGCTCGCAGCTGACAAGGGTTCGATCCCTGGCGCCACACATGGGTCCCTGAGCGCCTCCATTCCCAGGCATCTGCGGGGGTCTCGGGATGCTCGGGACTGTAAGTGGGGAGCCCCGAGAACGGTCCCCTGTAAGGGGCATCAAGGGAGCTGTGCTGGCCGGGGGTACACGCCCGTGTCCCGAGACCTACAGCTGAGAACCAGGCCCGGGGGGTCGTGCCAGAGGGGCTGAAACCCACACGGGTGGCCCCAGAGATCACTGTCACTCCTCTGTCAGGAAGGACCCGGGCCGAGAAGGGACCCTCCAGCACGCAGGCTGGCCACACGGCCTCTGGCACAGGGCCTGCGCGTCAGCTCCGGGGCTGCCCAGGAGATGCCCTCCGGGACCTCTCAGTTATAGCATCCGTCAGGGAAGGGCAGGGACGCCTCCCAACTGGGGGTGGGGGGTGGGCGTTGCTGGGGCCAACACAGTGACCCCACCCAAGGCAGAAGTAAGGAGCAAGTGGCTCCACGATCCAGGTTCCAGCCCTGGACTGTCTCCGGGGGTGCTTCTTGGGTGCTTCTCGGCCGCACGGGGCTGTGGCCTCTCCCGAAGGAATAACAGAGGCTTCTTGGGTCTTTGAGGCCTGAGCAAACTCTAAACCAGACACCAGGTGCCTCTCTCTCTCCTGTCTCCTCTCGCTCTCCTCTTTCTCTCTCTCTCCTCTCTCCTCTCTCTCTCTTCTGTCTCCTCTCTCTCTCCTCTCTTTCTGTCTCTCCCTCTCTCTTCTCTCTCCTCTCTCTCTCTTCTGTCTCCTCTCTCTCTCCTCTCTTTCTGTCTCTCCCCTCTCTCTTCTCTCTCTCCTCTCTCCCTCTCCTTCCCTCTTCTTCTCCCTCCCTTCCTCTCACTCTCCACTCCCTCCTCCTTCCCTCCCTTCCTCTTCTCTCTCTCTCCCTCCCTCTCTCCCTCCTTCTCTCTCTGCAGACAGGGAGGAGTCGCCCCCTGGTGGCTGAGCGCTGGTGTCTCGGGGACCACAGGTGCCGCTCCTTCCTTCCAGTTTGCCGGACCTCATGCATCTCCCGGCCCTCATGCATCTCCCGGCCCTCATGCATGCATGTCCCTGCGTGGCATCCTTGTCACCTGCACACTGGCTCGCTGAGCCGGGGCAGGGGAGGTGACATGCCTTTTCACAGAAACGGAACGGGGAGGGGGAGGGGGACAAAGGTCCGTGGGCTGGGCAGGGCCGCTGAGAAGGGGGGGCCTAATCAGGCCCCCTCGGGGAGGGAAGAGGCTGGGCCCCGACACGCCCTGGCAGCTGGGGTCCCGTGGGGTCCTCCCGGGGACCCTCCAAGAGTCTGCCTGTCTGCAGAAGGGGCAGGCGCGGGCTCTCCCCGAGACGGCTGAGCACGGGGGAAGGAAGAACTAAATGAGAGGCCGACAAGGGACGCGGCACACAAATGGTTAAAGAACCATGCTATTGATAATGATAATGTAAGCAGGAGTTCCTGTGACCTCGGGAGCCCCACTTCCCTAGTGTCACCCAAACCTGACAGGGAGAGGCCGTGCCTCCTCTCCCAGGAAGCCCTGCGGGCACTGGCCCTCGGAGAGCGGGACGTGTCCCTCTCAGGGAAGATTCCGGAGCCAGAATGGTCTCACAGAAGACCCTCTCCTCCGGCTCACCCTGCTGAGGGAGCTCCTTAAAAATAAAATCATCTTTAACTGCATCTCCCCCAAATTATAGTTACAAAGTTATTCATGATTGAGTTGTAGGCCAACAGTGTTTCACACCCAATCCCCTCACCAGTGTCTCGGGCTTCCCTCTTGCCTCCCAGCCTGCCTTTTTTGACTGTTTTGTTTCTGTTTTTGTTTTTGGGTCACACCCGGCGATACTCAGGGGTTACTCCTGGCTCTGCACTCAGGAATTACTCCTGGCAGTGCTCAGGAGACCATATGGGATGCTGGGATTGGAACCCGGGTCGGCCGCGTCCAAAGCAAACGCCCTACCCACTGTGCTGTTGTTCCAGCCCCGCAGCCTGCCTCTTTGAGGCACCGTGGTTTACCCTACCGCTGCCGGCTGGGTACCATGCATGTCACTTTACCTCCTCTGGCACCGAGTCCTGGTCCAGAGTGACCACTGCCCTCTGGCATCAGATCCACGAAGCTCTTTGGCTATTTTATAAAATACATTTAATACAACCTGGAAATAAACACAGACTCCCCTGGCCCACCCATGAGCTCCAAAAGGGAGGGACAGGACCAGCCATTCACAAGGACTGCGGCCCTAACCAAGTCACCCGGGGGATGGCAGGGACACTGTCCTCTTGGGGAGGCCAGTTGGTTCTCCTGGGGCCCCGGGGCAGGTCCTGGAACCAGCACTGTGCTCAGAGCACAGCGGCGCTTAATAAACATTTGCTGGGTGAATAAATAAATGAATGTGAAGTGCCAGTGGCCTGGAGAGACGCTAATCCAGCAGGGCGGGCACTTGCCTTGCCCACAGCGGTCAGAATTCCATCCCCAACACCACATATGATCCTCAAGGCCCACCAGGAGTAAGAGAGGAGCAGAGACAGAGATCTCACACATGCCACACCCCACAGCCTCTGGCATATAAACACCCCACATAAAAAATCATCCCACGCCCCACAGCCTCCAGCATATAAGCCCCCCAGTTTTACAGCCTGACAGCTAATCTCAAGAGAGGCCACGGCAAAGAACCGTCCCAGTTCTACAGCTCCTGAAGAGTGCGGCCACATATGCAGCCACATGACACCCCCAAATGCCACAGTTCTGACAGCCCCGTGGAGCACGGCCAACTAGACGGGAAAGTAGCACAGATGTTCATTAAACTCAACAAGCGAAAACAACAACACAGAAGGCTCAACTAGCAACAAGCGGCTCAGAGGACCCTCAGGCAAGGACTCTGTGATAAACACCATCCGAGATGGGACAACGCTTTTTTTTTTTTGCTGCGCTATTTTTTTTTTTTATAATCTCATTTACCATTTTGTTGTAACAAGCAATAGGAAGTGAAATTATTTTGTACCTGCTAAGGGAACAGGCCTGGGCGTGGGTGGGAAACGGGACAAGGGTGGCGGGAAGGCCACAGGGGTGGTGGGGGTGGGGCTAGAACGCTGAGTGCCCGGAACAGCTACATCACCGACAGTCTTGTAAACCAAGGCATTTAAATAAATGCTTTAAAATCGTTTTTTAAAAATAGAAAACAGGGGCTGGAGCAATAGCACAGTGGGTAGGGCATTTGCCTTGCACACGGCCGACCCGGGTTCAATTCCCAGCATCCCATATGGTCCCCTGGGCACCGCCTGGGGTGATTCCTGAGTGCAGAGCCAGGAGTAACCCCTGTGCATTGCTGGGTATGGCCCAAAAAAGCAAAAAAAAAAAAAAAATAGAAAACAAAACCAGAAGAGTTTGTAAACGCAAAGTGAAGTGCGGCGTCTCTGGGGGCCGCGGCACACCCTGGCAGCAGCTCTCGGGAAGCCCCTGCACGGGCTCCCCTGCAGGGCACAGAGGCCCGTGGAGCGGAGCCGGGGTGGGGAGCTGGGGGAAGGCGCTCACGGATACCATCGGTGCCCGCCCTGTGCCCTCGCCAGCTGGCCCCACTGGACGCCAGCTGCCAGGTTCTGTGTGTGGAGAACGGGACCAGGGCGAGCAGAGCGAGGCCTCCAGCCGAGAGAGCCCAGAGGAAGTGAGGCGCTCCGCTGGGAGCAGCTGGCCCCCAGCCCACTCCTGAGGGCTCCCCGGAGGAGGCGCTGGTCAGCAGAGCCCAGCTTCACAGCAGCCAGCCATACAGGCCACCGGTGAAGCCGTCCCTGAGCTGCTACACACACACACACACACACACACACACACACACACACACACACATACACACACGCACATGCATGCCCACAGGTATACACACGCATGCAATCATGCACATGCACAGGTGCACACACATCACACATGGACACACGTGTACACACATACATATATGCACACACATGCAAACACACATGCACAGGTGCACATACACACATGCACACGTGCATGCAGATAATGCACATACCATGCATGCACGTGTGCACTCACACACGTGCACACACACCCCCTAACCCCCACCAACCCCCCCCAGATCCTAACTGCTTGTTGGCTGAGACCACCTCGTCTGCGCCCGCGGATGGCAGGGCAGCAGAAGTCCACACACAAACTCCTGGGGACCGGCCTTTCACGGGCCTGGTGAGGTCCGAGGGCCCTGGGCACCCACCAACCTCCCCATTTTTCCAGGCGGGGAGAGCCCAGTACAGGCGCGGGGAAAATGCACGCGGCAGCAGCGGAGGCGCGGGAGCTGGGAGGAAAGGCCATGGCATCCTTCTCGGCGCCAGGCCAGCACCTGCATCCCCACGTGCAGTGAGACCCCAAGATGCTGAGACAGATGGAGGCCGTGTGCACCGGGCGCTCCGCCGGGTCCTGGCGTGGCTCCGTCCTGCTGGGCTCCCGAGGGAAGAGCCGCGTGGGCTTTTGGTCCACAGGAAAGCCCGAGTGACTCCCTGCAGATCCAAAGCCAAGTTCGGGGGAGACAGGTCTGAGAGGAGAGAGGGTGGGCTGGACAGGAAGCAGCTGCCCGGGCTGGGTGTGCCAAGGCCCAGGGGTAGAAACTCCTGTTCCAGGAGACGCTCTGACTCTCCCCAACGCTCCCCGGCTGCCAGGTCAAACCCACTCGGAGCGAGACTCGCAGGCAAGGGTTTGACTCCAGGGTTATTCATTCGGTTGTTTTTTTTTTTTTAACCATTTTGCATGTTCGGGTGGTGGGGGAGCGTGTGCCTGACTCCTGGTTC
Organism: Sorex araneus; assembly: GCF_027595985.1. Taxonomy (NCBI): domain Eukaryota; kingdom Metazoa; phylum Chordata; class Mammalia; order Eulipotyphla; family Soricidae; genus Sorex; species Sorex araneus. Next base: position 198,234,730 of record NC_073303.1, read on the forward strand.
TGTGCTCAGGGATCACTCCTAGCGGCCCTCTCAGGAATGTCAGTGGTGCTGGGATTGTGCCCGGGTTGACCACATGCCAGCTGGCTCTGCGGTCCCTCCAGTCTGGCTCCCGTCTTAGACTCAAGGAAACCCAGGCCCCTGGATGGACGGGAGCCCCTCATCAGCCACTCAGTCGCCTCTGCGGGTACCACAGCCCTCCTGAGTAGGCGAAACCCCCTCTCTCTTGGACAACGGTCCAAACCCACTCCCTGTGAGGCTCAGGGGGAAAGTCCCCAGGTTTGGGGAGGCCAGGGCTTGGGGGGCACCCTGAAATTCTAACTGCCCAGGGTCTTCACCGATCCAGAGAATCTAAGGACACGCCTATCAGAACATCCTGTGTACTGACAAGCGTGTCAGAGTAGTAATTATTTTAAGAAAGGTGGCAATTTCTTTTTGTTTTTGGCTTTTTGGGTCCCACCTGGCGATGCTCAGGGGTTCCTCCTGGCTCTCCACTCAGGAATTACTCCTGGGAGTACTCGGGGGATCATATGGGATGCTGGGAATCGAACCCGGGTCGGGCATGTGCAAGGCAGACGCCCTACCCGCTGTGCTTTTGCTCCAGCCCAGGTGGTGGCAATAGTTTTAAGAGAGGTGAACTTAGGCCCTAAAAAAGATCACCTTTTTTTTCCCCCCCTATGATTAGCATTTTCCAACGGAGCCTTTGGGTAAAGCTCTGAGTCAAACAGACATTTAGGCAATAGGAAAGGAAAAAAAAAGAAGAACAACCTAGTAATTCGTTTCCATTACTATATGGAACTATACGTTCTGCCTGGAAACCAACAATATTATTTGAGAGTTCTTAAATTTCTGGTTAGCTTGGTGATGTCTGAATAAACTTTTATTCTCAGCTAACCACTGCCAGCACTTCCCAGCACATGTAATTACTGGCTCCGAGCACTACTCTGCTCCCTCAGAACAAACGAAAACGGCTCCCACAGAGAGAGGGATCTGCCGATCGAGTATGTGGACAACAGGAAATCATCTTTTTCGATTTTCTTTGGGATTTTTTGTTTGTTTGTTTAGTTTTGGGGGCACCTGGTGGCACTCAGGACTTAACCTAGCTCTGTACTCAGGGATCACTCCTGGCAGAGTTCGGGGGACCATATGGGGCTCCAGGAATCAAATCCGGGTCAGCCGCGTGCAAGGCAAGCATCCAACCCACTGTACTAGCGCTCTGGCACCAAAATTATCTTATCCTCTTATCCATCTTATCAGTGAATGTTTTCATCCATTTGTGATGGTATGAATCTGTGAATCTCTCTAACCAATGGGACTTCAATGATCATACAACTTATTCTTCCCCCTCCTCCCAGATAAACACTTAGTCGTCCATTCCTGAGACTGACCATACTGATGATGGTTTGGATCCAGAGAAATCTTACACGTCAGGACCCACAGTCATGGGTAGGAAGCAGCTCCCAACGCGGAACTCCCAAGTTCATTGGTAGTTCCGGTCAATGATTCACAATGAGAGAGTAAAAGGAACATAACGATGAACATACAAGGAAGAGTCAACATGAACATTGAACCCTGAACCCCTCTCCGGTGTTGGGGGGTGTGAGGAGGGCTTCTGGGGGGGTGAACAGGTCACGGGGACTGAGCCCTCAGGAATGGCATTAGTGTCCTTCAAAAAGAGATCTACCCCATCAAAGGCCATGTTGGGGCTGGAGAGATAGCACAGCGCATAGTGCTCTTGAGTCGCATGCAGCTGACCCGGGTTCCATCCCCGGCATCCCATATGGTGCCCTGAGCCCTGAGTGCAGAGCCAGGAGTGAGCCCTGAGCACCGCCGGGTGTGACCTCCAAACAAACAACAAATGAATGAATAATTGTTTAAAAATAGTTGCCGCCTTCCTTCCATCGTGTGAGGACACAGCAAAAGCTGTGCAGCCCACGGGAGCAGCCTCCAGCCGGTCCCACCCCCCACCCCCCCATCGCAGACCCCAGGCCCCGTCCGGAGCAGCGAGACAGCAAGTCTGAGGATGACAAGGTGCCAGACTCGAGCTCCCTCACCGCAGCCCTGCCCACAGGCGGCCTTCTGAAGCTGTCCGACCTCGGGCTGCGGTGGTCTGACATCCAAGAGGCCCCATCGGCCAGACTCCAGGCCCTACCCCGCCCTGCTCCCCGCACTGTCCCCATCCCTTTCCCCGGGGACTCCTAAGCCACCCCTTGCGTGGCCTCTTGCCCACCGCCCCCCTTCTTTCCCCGGAGACCTTTCTCCACTCCGCTTCGCAACTGGAATCAACACAAATCCCTCCTGGGCTCTCCAAAGCCCTGGAACCAAGCCTGGAGTCCAGCCACCTCAGCGCCCCACTGCCCCTCCTGCCCTCTGCCTTGGAAGCTGTGTCCGCCACTCTCTGGGCCTGGGTGCCCACAGCCCCCAATCCACAGGGACTCCTTCTGACCAGCACAGCTGACCCCAGGCCACTGACCCCCTCCATGCACATCTTCCTCCCGCTGCACTCTGTCCCCTGGCCACGCTCTGTCCACTCCCCCGTCCTCCTGGGTCCCGGCGGGCTGGTCCCAATGCTGGGTGGGTGCAGCTCCTGGCCGCCAGCTGGGTCCCATCATCGAGATCAGAGGAGGGGGACAGGGACACGTTGGTCGCCCCGCGCATCTCAGGGCAATAACCCAGGTGCGCAGGTCTCCTCTGCCGGCTTCCACCCACAGCGCCTTCCTTCACTCCGTCCCACCTTCTCCCTGACTCCCTCGTCCTGCCTCACTCGCCAGTGCTCCACCCAAACCTCTGGAACCTCCCGTGTCCCCAAAGAGAGGTGATCAGCCCAGCACTGGGCCCCAGAACCATTAATCTTTTTTTTTTCTTTCTTTTCTGATCACACCCAGCGTTGCACAGGGGTTACTCCTGGCTCATGCACTCGGGAATCACGCCTGGCGGTGCTTGGGGGGCCATATGGGGTGCTGGGAATCGAACCGGGGTTGGTCACGTGTAAGGCAAATGCCCTACCTCGCTCTAGCCCCAGACCCCATTAATTTTGACCCATTATTCTGTTCTCTTTGCTTTCCTTCTCCATTCACCTCTCTCTCTCTTTCTCTCTCTCTCTCTCTCTCTCTCTCTCTCTCTCTCTCTCTCTCTCTCTCTCTCTCTCTCTCTCTCTCTCTCTCTCTCTCTCTCCTCCCTTCCTCCACCCTCAACTCTGCTCCCATCCCAACACTGTCCCCTTTACTCTGTCCCTGGGCCTCAAACAGCCTGGAACACAGTAAACATTCAAGGGGCACCACAGGATACAAATGGTGAAGGGCTGATGAAAACCTGATCCAGAGTCCCGGCTCAGAGCATCTGCTGGTGGGACCCGCCCTGGCCTACTCCTCTAAAAGCAGAATGTCGGGGCTGGAGTGATAGCATAGCGGGTAGGGCGTTTGCCTTGCACGCGGCCGACCCAGGTTCGATCCCCAGCATCCCATATGGCCCCCCGAGCACCGCCAGGAGTAATTCCTGAGTGCAGAGCCAGGAGTAACCCCTGTGCACGCCGGGTCTGACCCCCCAAAAAAAGCAAAAAAATAAATAAATAAAAGCAGAATGTCTCTGCCGGCCCAGCCCGGCTCAGCCCGTGGAAACCTTTGCTCTTCCCTAGCTCACCCACACCCGGGTCCGCCGTGAAAGGGTGAAAGGCGTTGCCAGCAAGCTCTTTGCCTTCTTCACCGCTGAACGCTCAGAGTCTAGAATGGTGCCTGGTGGTGTCTTGGGAACGTTGGCAGCTGCTGAGGGAACACTGAGCACTGAGCCGGCAAAATGGCACACACGAGCAACTTCTAGAAGGTCTCTTCCCCCCACGCTGGGTGGGAAGAGCATCAAACTCAGCATCTGCTCACCTGCCCCCGCAGTTAGCATGATTCCACGCGACCCAAGCAAAGCAACTGGCGATGCTGGTGGAAGCAGAGCCCAGCGGAGTAGGGAGGGCCCGGAGGCGGCCTGGGTCGCCGCGGAGAGCGCACCCGCACCCGGAGCGCATCCAAGCGCGCAGCAGCCCGGTGGGCCACGCTTTCGGAAAGCAGGAGGGCCATTCGCATAGACTTCGCTGGGGCACGGCCCCACCTACCCGTGTCCGCTCACAGGGCCGCCCGCGGGGACACCCGGCGCGCACAGCTGGCCGAAAACGCAGCCAGCGGCGCTTCTCCCCAAATTCGGCTTCCTCGGGCTGCCGCGCTCCGTGGCGGTGCCAACCTCCTCCTGCCTGCTTGGGACTAAGTTCTCCTCCATGCCCGCTCGCTCCCGGGACTCCCCATCACTCACCCCTGCCTTCCTGTCCACCCTGCCCAGCATCCCAGAACACGTGGACCTAAAGAAACCTTAAAAACCAGGCGCCCTGCCCCGCCGCGGCACGGAGCGCGGGGCGACACGGGTGTCGTTCCTCCGGGGCCGCAAGCGCCCCCCACACCCCGCACCCTCCGACGGCCCGCACCAGCCCCGCCCCAACAACACCACTTCGCCCGCGACGGGCCAACCGCAGGATGAGAATGAGCAACCGCGGATGCTCACCCCAACCCTGGCTCCCTTCCAGCCGCGCAGATTGGGCCTCCAGAGCGCGAGGACGTCCTATTTAGGCACCGTGAGTCACGCCGCCGGCGCTCCGCGTCTGCCGCCTCCTTCCTCCCCGCGGGCGGGGCCGCGGCGACCCCTCCCCGAAAGATGAATGAGCGGGGTGCGCGGCGCGGGCGCACGCCTCCTGCTGCGGGGGACGCTGCGCGCTGCCGGGTGGTCCACACCCCCTCCCAACATCCCCGCTCCAACCTCGGGCGCTCCTGCTTGCCCAGATCGTCTCCCTACACGCCCCCATGCGCGCGCACACGCGCGCACACATACACACACACACACACACACACACACACACACACACACACACACACGCACACACGCACGCACACACACTCACCCGGGACCGGGGCACCGCAGGGAGGCGGTTACCAGCCTTGGGGACCCCTCTCGGCCCCCTCACCACGTCCCCGCGCACCCCAAACCTGCACCTGCATCCTAGGCGGGGTGCGTGCACCGCCCGGCAGGTGCCGGGGACGCAGGACCCTCGGAGCGCGCTCCACCCCTCCCCATCCAGCCTGCAGCCCAGGGGGTCGCGCCCGGGTGGCCAAGGTGGGGCTGTCCCTGGCCCATCTCCGAGTCCGCCGGCCGGCCCCAGGCTGGACGCGCTGCCTCGGACCCCCGGCGCCGCGACCCTCGCGCTGGCAACAAGTGTCCACCCTCCGTTCGGCGCCCTCCCCCTCCACCACCACCGCCAGCAACGGCCCCCGCGCCCCTCACCCGGCACAGGCCGTCCACGAACACGCGCGGGTCCAGGTGGCAGGCGATGGTGGCGCTGGGCAGGTCCTGCAGGTCCACCTCCTCCATCTCGCAGTCGATGAAGCTCCAGTCGCCGCCGCCCTCGTCGGCCGCCGCCGCCCCCGAGAAGGGCGCGAAGGGCCGCAGCGTCCCCCCGGGCCGCGCTCTCGCCGCCCCGCCGGCCTGGGCCGCCGCCCCGCGTCCGGGCCCGGCCACGCCGTCCTCCATCCCCGCGCCCCTGCGCGCCCCGATCGCCGCAGCCGGCCCCTCCCGCTTCTCCTTCCCGGGCCGCCGAGCCGGCAGTTAACCCCCTAGCGCTCGCGGCGCAGCCGGCCGCCGTCACCACGGCTCCCGCGGACGCGGCCACCGCGCCACCCGCCCCCACAAGGGGCGGAGCTCCCGGAGGGGTGCGCGGCGGGCCCTTTAAGGCCGGCGCCCACGGGGTTCTAGCACCCGCCCACCCTGGGGAGATTGACCCGTGAGGGTACGGCGCTCTGCTCACGTGACCTGCACTTTGCCGCCCACAGTGTGAAGCCTCCGGACGGCCATGTTGGTTAGGGGCAATGGCCTCCCTTGGCTCTTCTGCTTTTCCCAGAGTTGGTGCCAGCTGAATGGCGCCGGGTTGACAGCTGGGGCGGCGGCGCTCGCGTCCCTGGTTCCCCCTAAGGGGACGATTTCAGGCGCGTTGGGTCAACTCTGGGAGGTGTAAGCGAAATGCAGTACTCGCCGTGGGGCCATGCTCACTGACAAGTGGTTAGGAGTTTCCAGTGTCTGATGAGAGTCTTAAATAATTGAATTAGATGATGACACCGTACTTTGGGGCTTCGGTTTATTAGTCATTCTATCACTGTCAAGCATTTTAATAATTAGAAGCCATTTTTTGTTTGTCTTGGGGTTTGGTTTGGTTTTGGGGTCACACCCCGAGATGCTCAGGGCTTACTACTGGCTCCACACTCAGGGATTGGTCCTGGAGGTGCTGGGAGGACCATATGGGATGCTGGGGATCGAACCCAGACCGGATGCGTGCAGGGCAGGCACCTTACCCGCTGTACTATCTTTCCAGCCCAGAAGTAATTTTTTTTTAATTGCCAGTATGTACCATGTAGGATAACAAAAGATTTAAAATGTTGGTCCTGGATTTGGGGGATGTTCTAGAGAAAAGCAAAAGTTCTCCTATATGCTTTGTTCCTGCACAATATAATTTCTGCACAGCAAAGGGCTTTGTGGTCCAGGAAGAGCTTAGAACCATGCTACACTGCTGGTGATATGTAAATGGGTGCTGTCACTTTGGACAAGCAGCTCTTCAAAAAGTTAAACATAGAACTGCACTGCACTGTAGCATTGTCATCCGTTGTTCATCGATTTTCTCGAGCGGGCACCAGTAACTTCTCCATTGTGAGACTTGTAGTTACTGTTTTTGGCATATCGAATACGCCACGGGGAGCTTGCCAGGCTCTGCCGTGCAGGCGGGTTATTCTTGGTAGCTTGCCGGGCTCTCCGAGAGGGACAGAGGAATCGAACCCGGGTTGGCCGTGTGCAGGGCAAACAAAACACCCTACCTGCTGTAGCTATGGCTCCAGTCCTAGCACATAGTAGTCTAGGATGACCCAGCAGTCTGCCAGTGGGAGGATTCTTTGCATACAGTGTTCCAATGCCAGGCCCTCCGCTGTAGTGCTTGTTTCTCTACATTGTCTGCGAACACCCCCCTTAAGGTCCCCACCCCACTCCTCACATCTCATTGCCCTGCTAAGCTCTGTTCTCTGTTCTCTTAGTTTTTAGACCCCGTTCTTTTGGCCATCCATTGTTGCAATGAACATCTGCATGTGGGTCTCTATAAGGACAAAAGGTCACCGTTGACAGTTTTATAAATGTTTTAAATAAATATCATTTTTAATTACAGTGGCTGAATGAAGTTTTCAAAATGTTCATTACATCATAATCTATAATAATCAAGTTGCAATATAATAATGCAACTCACTCAATGAATGAATAAACCAGATATAGAGTCATTCAATATTCAACTCGAGGACCAGGGAGATGAGTCAGGGGGGGAGGGTTGGGATGTACTTTTTGCATGTAAGAGGCTCAGGTTCCACCAGTCTGCTGTGGCCCCAAATCACGAGTACACATACACACACAAACACACACACACACACACACAATAGAAAAGGGATAGTGCTCTGATTCCTGCTGGACAGTCCTCAAACACGTCATTCTAAGTTTGCAAAGCCAGTCACAGATGGTCATTTGTGCTATGATTCCATTTCTATGACACGTTCAGAAGAAGCAGTCTGTGGACAGGAAGTAGATAGATGAGTGGGTGCCAGAGGCCAAGAGAGGAGAGGAAGAGGAGGGATGAAACGCTACATTTCCTTTTCAGATGAAGAAAATGTTCTAAAATTAGATTGTGGTGATATTTGTACAACTCCATGGATACACTAAAAAAAAAATTCCCAGAATTTACCTGAAAGGGTGAGATTTTATAGTAGATGAGATTCATCTTCACAAAGCTGCTATTTTGAAAGAGGGAGCGAGGATGTGCTTAGGGCAGCGAGGGTTCTATAGTAGGTGGCACCGAGGCGTCGAAAGTGCGCTGGAAAATCTGCCAACATTCTGGAAAGGGTGACAAAGGGATGAGGCTCAGTTTTGGAAAAACAACAGGCAGACAGCCGGTTGCTGGGAGGGTCCCTGTTGTCATCACCCCAGGGCAGTTCCACGCCTTCCATCCCGGCTCACCCGAGGCCTCTCACAAGCCTGGCAGTGCAGAGGGGCGTGGCTGGCAGGACCCTGGCGAAGCAAGAATGCACCAACAAAATAGAACCTGCAAGTTGCCCAAAGCCCCCGAGCCACAGAGGCAAGAGCAAGCTGAGTCTCAGGCGGACACGGGGGTCAGCGCAGAGGAGCCCGTCTCTCTCAAACCCCCTCTGGAAGGCAGTTCCACATCACCCAGACACCGACCAAGCCCCTCCGGGCCTTTGGTGACATTAAACGGCCTCCTATCTGTCACTCTGCTTTTCCCCAGGCAGCCAAGCCAAAGAGGGTCAGGTTTCATACTAGGATCCCAACAACAACAGGAATTTCAATTGGGGGCAACTGGGACCCGATCACAAAATCCTCACCCACAGGTATGGGTGTTCCAGCATCTTAGCACTGTAGCACTTGTAGCACTGTCATCCCGTTCATCGATTTGCTCGAGTGGGCACCAGTAACGTCTCCATTGTGAGACTTGTTGTTACTGTGTTTGGCATATCGAATACGCTACAGGGAGCTTGCCAGGCTCTGCCGTGCGGGTGAGATACTCTCGGTAGCTTGCCAGGCTCTCCAAGAGGGACGGAGGAATCGAACCCGGGTCGGCAGCATGTAAGGCAAACACCCTCCCCGCTGTGCTATCATCATTACATTTAACTTGTTTTGTGCTAACAAGTTTTATGCTAACAAGCATCTTAGCACTGAGGCTCAAAGAGATTGTATGACCTTGACTGTGGGTAGGGGTGAAGGGGTGGGGTAGTTGTAGAGATGTCTTCCCCAAGAAACCAAACCCCCTGCTACTGGTGCTGCCTCTATAGTTGTTCTGGTGCCCCCCTCCCAACCCGGTGATGCTCAGAGGTTACTCCTGGCTCTGCACTCAGGAATTGCTCTTGGAAGGGGCCCCAAGGACTAGACGGGTGCCGGGGATCCAACCCAGCTTTGCCGCGTGCAAGGCAAGTGTCCTAACTGCTGTGCTCTCTCTCCAGTCCCAGCTGGCACTGCCTCTGACCTGGAGTGACAGAAAAACAGGGCAGAAGCAGAAAAATGGTGGCAAAAAGTGGAAGAGAGGGAAAACAGAGCAGAGGGAGAGGAGGAGAAGGGAGAGAGGTTGGGAGATTGAAGGCAGAAGGTAAGGTAGGAGGAGCAGGATTGCAACCCTAAGGAATATCTTCCCACCCCCACCCCCCACGAGGGCATGTTCCCAGACACTCAGGCATGTGGTTGGTATGGAGAGAGAGAGACAGACAGACAGACAGAGACAGAGACAGAGAGACAGAGAGAGACAGAGACAGAGAGACAGAGACAGAGAGAGGAGAGACAGAGAGAGGAGTGGGGGGGTGGCCGAGCCTTCCAAACATCCCCATGGAATAATGGACTCTCTCAATAAGACTAGCACATCTGCACCTTGGTCTTCGGGGTTCTTGCCCTAATGAGGAAAGAAATTGTACCACAATGGGCAGCTGGTTTGTGCCTTGCACGTTTAAGAAAAACAGACGCTATGTTTGGGACTTTTGTTGCCACTAGCAATTGATAGGACACTCAGTGACCTCTGTGTAGGCAGGGGACCAGAGAAAAAGAACTACTCTCAGCGCAGGGGTGAGTGGGTGGGGGAGTTGTAGTGTGACTGCTGGCCTTTGCCTGGGCAAAATCAACCCAATGTGGGGCAAACTTTTCATTCCTCCTGAAGACACGTACTGTCCCTCATGCATCTTCGGGGAATTATCCACTGCCCCTCCCTCCCCACGACAGAATATAGGATTGTGCGATTTCTCCCTGCCTCCTGCCCCGTAATCTACCTGGAGCTCCCTCTTCCCATTAGACCTCACAAGAGCAGATCTCATCTGGTCTTCAGAAACCTAGAAGGAAAAAGAACCAACACAGGTGAGGAGTTGCTCTGAGATTTTGGAACAGAGGAAGATATACTGTAGACTGCACCCACCTGTTCCTACCTTCAAAAGGTCTTTTAGCCCATAAGGTAACAGGGATTAACATGTGTCAGTCTTGGAGAGGCCCTTAACTGTATCAACCACACCTTAATTAAAGAAAAAAAGGACTTAGATGAATCCCCCGGTTTGGGGGACCTGTGTGGCCGTAGGGCGGAGCTAGCTGTATCCTGTATGAAGGCAACTTTCAGAGGAGCAGATCGGAGAAGGGGCCATGCATCAGATACTGATTTGGGGCTGTGAGTTAGGTTCAAAGACTGGTGAGACCTGAAGATGAGGTTGTCAAGAAGAATCTGGAGTTTCTCTTTTAGTTGCATTTTTGTTTTATGTGTTTGGACAATGGTATTAGGACTTACTCCTGACTTGGTGCTCAGGGATCACTCCTGGTGGTGCTTGGGGTCAGATATGGAGCGAGGGATTGGACTGGGGTTGGCCAAACTTAAGGCAAGTTCCCTACCTATGCTCTATCTCTCTGGCCCGAATCTGGAGTTTTGGGGGGAGAGAAGGAAGGCTTCCACTTGGGAGATGCAGTTCTGGGTGGAACTGTACGGTGGCCGGAGGCTGCTGGGATTCACTTTGGGGTGAGTGAGGAAGAGAGAGCAGATCAGTCAGCAGCGGCCTGGGGAGTCTCCCAACAGGAGACGAGTCCTGGAAGTGCTCAGGGAGGAGGGAAGGTTCCCTTTCACCCGTTGCTGCCAGAGGACATCACCCTTGAGGCAGTGACACAGAATGGACTTGGGTGTGTCACAGTTTGGGACTGACTAGAGAAATTTGGGACATTGGCTAGAGAAATTTGGGGAAAATGGTGGGAAATAAATTCCAGTTGACATAAAAAAAAAAAGAGTTAGGGAAAACAAGTTGGAACAATCCCCTCGAGGGACTAGAGATAGCTACACTGATTGGCGCTTACACTGATTGGGTCCCCACAGTGCATGGAGTCCCCGAGCACCAGCAAGGGACATTCCTGAGCATAGGAGGAGTCGGGGATATCCTCAGACCCCTTCGTGGGTGAGGCCCAGTTCCCCATCCCCCACTCACCCAAATAAGGGAAATCGCACCGAGGCTCCCACCAGAGTGGCAGGAGGGAAGGGACACAAAGGAAGTGGAACCCCAGGATTATGGGTGGGGGGGATGACCCGAGACACAGAGGAAGTCTGGTGATGGGGTGAGGTTGGGGGTGTGGCTCTGTGCAGACACAAGAGGATGGGGGGGACACCGAGATCTGAGTGGACCCACGCGCCCTGGGTGAAAGACTAGAACCCACTCACTGTCACAGCGGGAAGGAAGCAAGTGCAGGTGCTGGTGGGTGGGGTGGGGCCCGTGAAAGCCCCCGTGGGTGTTTCTCACTCCTGGCTGAGAGGGAAAGTCACCTTGTCTGCCGAAGGGGAGGTTGAGGCATGTAGCACGGAGAGTTCAGTGCCTGTGAGCAACAGGGACTGGCTTGTTTCCCTTCTGGGAAAGCTGGAGGGAGGAGGGAGCAGGGGTGTGTGAGGGCCGTATGTGCCCAGGCTCTGCGTGTCCCTGCTACATGTAAATACATGCAGCTGATTGCAGCAACGTGGACAAACGCGCTGAACGCAGTGTCATAACACACGGCGTAAAATGACCATAATCAGAAGACTCCACTCCACATAGCATATTAATATGTGTCCCGATGCTGCGTGTGAATTATAGAAGTTGCAGTCAACAGTAAATATATATGTTGGGCCATTCAGAGGATCAGAATATGTTCCTCATAGTGTTTGCTCTCTGCCCTTGGTGTCTGACTCACAGCTTCCAAGTTTGGGAATTTCCCAGGTGTTGAGAGTGCAGGAGGAGACTTTTGTCATCGTTATGAAGCGACCTGGGAGCATCTAAGGGTGGGGAACAGCTGGTAGGAGAACTGGATGATTAGAGAATTAGAATTTCCAGTACCACCCCCAGACTCCGCACCCTGAATTCCTGGGGAGGGGGGCAAAGAAAGGGACAAGAGAGGGGGTGTGGAACTGAGTCCCTGGTCCTGAGTCAATCCTGCCTGAGGAAAGAAAAAGGCGCCACAAAAATCAAAAGAAAAGGGTTCAGGAGAGCTTTCAGGTGGCAAAGTGTAGGCTAACATTGATTTGTCCTTTCTGCCTTGCCACAGGGAGCTTAGATTATTGGGTTACTCCCACCACAGTGCTCCCATTCCTCTATGTTTATTTGTAAACTCTTTCTTTGTGCTCTGCTTCCCCAACCCATCAATCACTTTTATCTCCTACTCAGGCTCTAACTTGTAATTATTGCTTTTCTTAAGTCCTTTGCGTAGTTAATTCAGAGCAATGTCCTTTTTGTATAGACACAGGAAGACAGTTAATGCTATGCTTTTGTAACTTGGGAGTTAATTGACTCCAAATGATATTCATTCCCAGTTATCTGTTATCTCTACTTAAGCGTCGGTTGTCCTTAGTTCCTAGCACGCAACGAGGGACTGGATGGACCCAGGGCAAGCTGTGAGCTACCCTGGCATCGAAATGGGCCAGGCCAAAGCCCCATAATACTTAACTACAAGTGAAGAGCATGGTCATGGACAAATTCTGTCATGATCCAAAAAGTAACAACTAGATTAGGACCCTGCTAGGGTTAGGAAAGATTAATCTGGCCTGAGCACTGTAGTCTGAGATCTATAGCGAGATGCTCCCAGGAGACCCACCCTACAAGCTTAATGTATCTCTTGCTATGTCCATACAAAATGACTAATATTAATTAAGAACTAGAATTTAGATGTTAATTAAGTTATTGGACTAAGGGGAGGAGAAGCAACCCTCGGTGGCATTTTGCCCTTGAGTCTGATCCCCTGGCTGCAGGCAATCAGGAAGGGCTTTGATATGCTGACTGTGCTACTGGACCTAGGTGTGTGGGTGCTACCCCCAATGTGGGTGTTGTGCCCAAGTTTCAGATCCCCAATTGTAGAGAAACTGAGTTCCACACACGATAATGCAAAAGCAAAGGAACTTTACTACTAGCCCGAGCCAGCACTCGCTCGAGCTAGGGTCCAAGTCTCATCCAGCGCAGTGGACTCTTGACAAGGACCCCGACTCCAGCTCACAAGCGGTTTATATGGGTTCAGTCAAGAAGCAGTTTATATGCTGGTCTATTTTTAGCATTGCCCTGTTACAACAGTGGCCAGCAATTAGAGAGCAGGTACCAGTAACGGTTTAGGCTTATTTCCAAGAAGGGTGCGGTGACCCCTCATGTCTGGCCGGATCCAACTGCCCAGGTTCTTACCTAGGTGAATCACTCGACTGGGAGTTTACCAGAAACTGCAAGTCCTGCTTTGGGGAAGCAGAAACTGAGGTCTCAATGAGACTTCATGTTAGCTGCAGCTTGTCATGGCGACTGAGAAGCCCGCTTTGGGCCTCACACGGGGAGATGGGAAGAGACTAGAGGAGAGACCACGGCGGTGGGTTGGAGCTCCGAGAGATGAGTGGGAGAGACAGGAGGAGACGGGAACGAGGGGCAGGGTAAGACCGGAAGGGGGAGCTCGGAGACTGGCACGGGTGTGTGGGGAGAATGGGATCAACGGCAGCTGAGCACTAACCAGCCTGGCCCTCACTTCCTCCTTCGTCCACCCATGGCATTGGCCATCCCGGATGCAGGCGGGGAGAGAGAGAGCCAGAGGGATCCCTAGACGCCTGGTGATCACACAGGAGAGCACTGGAGGTTTGGGGGGAGGGGGCGCCTGGGGTAGGGCCTGGAAACACACGCCCTTCCCCCATCCATGGAACTCGCCCCTCTGCTCCTGAGTCACATTGATAAATATTGATAAATCAATATTCCACTCAATGAAATGTTTCGCGGAATCCCCGGAGTCACCAAAACAAACTAATCAAACCTGGTGAGGGGGGTTAGGGAACTCCCCCCTGCAGCCAGCCAGAACAGACAGACAGACAGACAGACAGACAGACAGACAGACAGACAGACGGGCATCTTGGAAGGCCGGGCATTCAACCCACAGCATCTCTGCTCTGTCTGGTAGACAGTGGCCAGAAGGAGGCTCACGTCACGTCAAGTCATGTCACATCACTCGTTTCCAGAAATTGCTGGTTGGTGTGGGGGAGTCTACACCAGCCTGGTGGCCCTGAGGTGTGGGAGCCCCCGGGGGGGGGGCCATAGATGTGTGGCCTATTAATAAAGTGTGTGTCTCATCAGAGAACTTTCCACTGTGAGCTGACTTTCGCCCCCACGCTACTCATATGTCACACCTACTGTGAAAATATACATGCAAAAATAAGCTTAGAGATAGCAACTTTAAAACAAGAAGGGAAGGCCAAGGTGAGAGCAGAGGGGGCCGGGCATTTACCTTGCACACGGCCAACCTGGGTTCAATCTCCGGCATCTCATACAGTTCCCCTGAGCATCACCAGGAGAGATTTCTGTGCAGAGTCAGGAGAAAGGAAGTTCTGAGCATCCCCAGGTGTGACCCCAAAACACCAAACCAGAACAAAAAAGCAGACGAGAATACGCAGTTGAAATATTTATTGAGGGTTTTGGGGAGGTTATTATTTATTTATTTAGTTTTACAAAGCTGTTCATGATTGGATTTCAGTCACACAACATTCCAACACCCATCCCTCCACCAGTGTAA